>NC_056734.1:335770076-335917576 GCF_019279795.1 Protopterus annectens
TAAATTATGGTGTACAGAACATATGCACCTCATACTGCATGACATATCTACAACGGTTGACAGAGTTGTGGCTGGAAGCACAAACACAGGGCCAATATTGGCATGTTCCTGTGATAACCTCATACATTTACTGTTGTAACAGGGTCTGTTGTGACATATGTCCTATGAGGGATATGAAGTCAGTAACTATCATCGCTGTCACCATGTACTAACTGCAATCCTCACACTATGCTTCTTAAGTTCACAGATAGGTTCTCTGTGAGTAACACAAGAAACAAAAGGCAACGCACACTGCCCAGTCTGCAGATGACCCTATATATGGGGGTTTCCTCAGAAACATAGCACTGCCATGACAGATACTAAAACATGTAGACCAGCCATATCCACACACACCCTGTTAAACCAACATTACTCCATATGCAGAATAGCAACACTTACATTCTGTAGTCATGTCAGGCACATCCCCCTCCTGTGTATTGGCCTGTTTCTACAGTGTATGTTGTTAGAGATGAATCCTCACTCCATCTGTGATGCTGTTTGCCAAACATCAGATCTAGGTCCTGCTCACAGTGAATGTAAAGGCCCAACACCAACATGATGTTCCTAGATATTGGAGTGTGTTTCCATGCAATTGGCTATGGGAATGTTACCACAGCAGTTCCACATGCAATCAGCTAGAGGAGAGCTGCAATTCATGCAGAGGCCATTGGCTGATCATGTGCATCACTTACAAAACACATGCTTCTGCCTAAGCAAATCATGTGTAATTCTCCACATCCACCAAAGAGGGAGTGAGAGAGGCAGACAGAGACAAAGATAAGCTAGGGAGGGGGTGGAAAACTAAAGCCTAAGCATGTTCGTGTTACACACCTACCAGTACAGGGTATCAAACCCCTGACTGACTATGTAATGCTATCACATGTCTATGCAGTTATTGGATGTGCCACATAGCTTACATGTTGAGGAGTTCTCCAAACATATATGTGATGGTGAGTGACAGGTGCAACATTGATATGGTAGTGATATGGTAGGTGTAGTACACATGCCTGTCCATATGGACAGGTGTCAGCATTAACACAGCCACACTCTCTCAGGGACTCACACACATTGACACACTTGGCAGAGTCAGGAATACACTTCCTCACTAGTTAGTTTGCCACAATACAGTAGTGTGCAGGTATCACATGCACCACAGGGGTTATCCGGAGGTTATATGGGCAAAAGGTATGTGGCAATGTGTCTGACATCAGACAGCATGCTTCAGTATGCCAATGGCGGTTGTAGTGTGAGTGAATGTGGTCAAAAGCATCATACATCACACACACAGATACAGGGTGTCAGTACTGACATGCATGCATGCATTGCTTCATGGGTGCATAGTGGTTGACTATTCCAGAAGGCTATACAAGGTTAGGTGATGGGTATACCTTGGCATCAGGCCACATGACAATGGTCTGCAGTGTGGCTCAGGGGAGTAATGTCTGGATTGTCCCACACAGATGGGTATTGTATTCACCATCCAGTCACCTTGGTAACAATTATGTGTGGCCATTGCCGTTCGATGCTTGCCATGTATGTGTTCTTTAGTCCATGACATGGATGCTGTCTGGGATGTGCACACATCCCACATGCATGTACAGTGACATGTGGAACTGCACCTGGGGTGTCTGGTCCATGTTGTGTACACAAATTGTTATAATCAGATATGCTTTTCCTGGCCTCAAGTGCTGGGAACATGTAATGGACAGCAGATTGACCCTGCACCTACATTGATAGCATGATTCAGGTATTCCCCTGGTGTCAGTGGCATCTGTCCATACAAGGCATGTGTATAAGGCATGGTATGTCCTTTGTGGGTCACATTTGATGGCGCCACAGGTGTTGCAGGTGTCCAATGGGGAGCATAGTGAAGGCACACTGTCTGCATGTACGTGCATATGTTACTGATGGACAGTGTGCCATGCCCTCTGTTGACCACTGCAATCACACCATGGTTACTATCTGTGAGCATTATGCAGGGTACTACCAACATAGCAGTTGTTGCCTAGGCAAGTATGTTTGTGTATGAGACATGGGTTGAGAGTGTTCTCTGTGTAATACAAGGGTTACTAAATTGTTTGCCAGGCCTTGATGTCACATGTAGGGGTATGGATTGCCAACCCAGCTTCTTGGCTATTTCACATCAGTTATCCTTGTAAGGTGGACATTGTGACATATAATGGGGCCACCATATAAGAAATTTGCAAAACCCGCTCCACAATGAGTCCAGTTGTTACACACTCAGAGCCACCTCCACACAGGATATGAATGACAAACACAGACACACATACACACACACACACACACACACACACACACACACACACACACACACACACACACACACACACACACCTGCCATGTCTGGGATTAGAAGTCCTACATAACTTGTTTATTACACTAGAGCATTGGCGTACTCCTTCCCCAAAGGTGTATTTTGCAGTGAATGACATCAGCAGCCTTGCCAAAGTAGGGCATTTGAATTGTAGTGAGTGTGACTAGCCTAACAAGCATTGCTTCTTACACAGACATAGAAACACACACACAAAAATACACACTTGCCATGTGTGGGAATAGAACCCCTACCAAAGTGGTATATCACACTACAGCATTACGCTGTTATAGGATGCGTCATGGGGATTATTGAGCTACACTTTTCCCAAAGGTGTATTTCACAGAGAATGACATCAGCAGCCTTGTCAAAGTAGGCGATTTAAATTGTAGTGCATGTGACTAGCCTAAAAAGCATTGCTCCCTACACAGACAGTGACACACACACACACACACACACACACACACACACACACACACACACACACACACACACACACACACACACACACACACACACACACACACACACACACACACACAGTTGCCATGTCTGGCATTATAACTCCTGCCTAACTAGTTTACCACACTACAGCAGTATGCAATTATAGGATGTGCCACGGAGATTACTGGGCTATACCTTTCCCAAAGGTGTATTTCATTGTGAATGACATCAGCAGCCTTGCCAAAGTAAGGCATTTTAGGGGTAGTGAGTGTGACTAACCTAAAAAGCATTGCTCCCTACACAGACAGAGACACACACAGTTTCCATGTCTACGATTAAAACTCCTACCTAGCTAGTTTATTACACTACAGCATTACACAGTTTTAGAACACACCACAGAGATTACTGGGCTACTCCATTCCCAAAGGTGAATTTCACAGTGAATGACATCAGCAGGCTTGTCACAGTAGGGCTATGGGAAGGGCAGAGTGTGTGCATGAGCCATAACCCATTCATCTAGAGGTTGACACACCACATGCAGGGTTATATTCTGCAAGTACATGTATACAGCTGCTAGATGACTACTGCCTTGTACAGTCATGTTGCAAAGATAGCACTTGCACCACATAGTCTGTAATGCTGACAGATACCAGTGGCTAACTTCTGCAGTGAGTGACATTTACACATCATGTGGTTGTAGCCATTTGGCTGTGTGCTGGGTGGGGCAGGCCTCATGATGGATGGCTCTTTGTCACAGTCACTCTCTTCCACATATCTATGTATGTCTACTTTTGGCATATTATAGTGTACTGTCCTTGGATACATGTCTGTATTCCTATCCAATGTATGTGTAAAGCATGACTGGTGCATACTGAGGATTGTATGCACTAACATCTGTACTGTCAGATATGTATGGGCCACTGTTGTTTGCAGACATGGGCTTCATTTGTTTAAGTGTGTGAGCATGCCCAGTATGACCTTTCAGTATGTTGTTGTCTGACATTGCCTTCATTTCTCTAAGTGTGTGAGCATGCCCAGTATGCCCTTCTGTATTGAATGTGTGGATCAATTCCAGGTAGTTTGTACTCCAGTGCAAACCTTAGTGTTGTACACCAACAGGTAGCAAACTGTTTTTGCAGGGTATCCGTAGATCATTTGGCAATATGGGGTCAAACTGTGCAAGGGATAGTGTGTACTGTAGGTGACTGTGTCTGTGCTGCTTCTGCCACATGGTAATGGTTTTAGCAGAGATATTCAGACATGTGTACTGTTATACACTGTGATATTTTATGTCCTTAAGTACTGTCAGGTGGTCATTCTTGATCACAGTGATATCCTGGGGAACAAGGGTGAATGCATCTGTGTTCGGTATTGTGGGCAAATGCCTATGTATTCATGGAAAGATATGCCATTCTGGAGGGGGAGCAGTAGACACTTGCTGCTGGGTCTGTGTATCTGGTTCAGCACCTTGGTAAAGTGCTGGCAGAGGACCCCATACTTGTACATCCATCGACATGACAGTATGGCCTTATTTTGCTGTGGCAATACCTCACAGCTGTACAGATTCACACAGGTTACCCAGAGGCAGGGGCCATAAGTCAGGACATTACCCCTAATGTGGTGTAAGGGCAGGTTTTTAGCCACCCATTTATGTGTTTGTAGCCAGGGATAGTGTGTGCACACAGCTGTGTGTCGGACCTTGCACATTACATGCTGTCCATGCTCCCACCCCCCCCGTTATTCTATCATCTTCCATACATTATGCATACATTCTCTGATACTTTCTCTAAGGTTATCACCTCATTACAGCTGTGTTTTGGTGTTGGTTTACAGTTCATGCAGTGGGAGATTTATTTTATTTTATTTTATTTTATTTTACATTTGTTGACCGGGTTAAGCCAACTGGATATATGTCCATTTTCAGTGGAGGCCCAGGGAGATAAGCTCCACAGCACACAGTAATATTTACAGTAAATGACATTTTACAAATACAGGGACAAAACAGATTTTTGCCATGGTGACATGGTGGACATGTTACTGTGGTTTGTTCACATGGCCTTGCATCTGGCTTATGTGGAGTATGTTATGTTGTTATTTGGGTGTCCATGACATAACATGCATTGGCAGTATGTGTGGGACACAGGCCTTTGGCAGTGGCCTGTAGGACATTTGGTGGTGATGTGGGGCAACTGTGGCAGGCCATTGCATTATGTTAGTCCTACAGTCCCAGACCACCATACAGTATATTCCCCTGGGGTGACAGGGTAGGTGTGCTAGGTGTTCATGACAATGCTTTCTATCAGTATTGATCAGGTGGTGTGGATGCTGGCAGGGTGTTATCTACAGCTAGGGACACACCTGCACGAGACACCTGCACTGCATGCTGCATTATTTTGCTATTGCCATATACAGGTGGGGGTCATATTGTACCCATTCCCAGCAGCAGGTATAACACCAGAGAAGTACCTGTGGGTGGTGTTAGGGAGAGCTGGGTGCATGTGTGCTATGGACACTACTCGCATCTGACACACCAATATGCATGGGGCATTCCAGTTATGCTGGCATGTGCAGGTACATCAGCTGTTTCCCAATACATCAGTCCTATCACCTTTATGATCTGCAAGTGTTTGGGCAGACAACACCGGTATTCCCTACTACAGGCCCAGATAATGTGATGCATACCTGTATGTACAATTCCAAGGGTGCTTCCATTTCACAGTTACTTTCAGTAGCATTCAGACTCAATCAGTGAAAATATAATTTTGATTCATGACCAGTGAATCATTTACCTCTTTACCCAGAGTTTTTTTCAAATGGGCATGGATGTATCTCAAACTAATGGTGAATTGAGTGTCCCTTTGGGTTCGAGAATGTATGCTGGTATGGAGAAAGAAAAAGCTGCTTCGTCTAATGGTTCCAAATCGGAAGTTCAAATTAATCCTTTTCAAAAATGGGAAGAAGGGAGACTTTGTTTTTCATCAAACCCATTTGCTGCAGTGGGTAAGAAAAGTGAGTTATCTTCCTTACCGGGGGTTCAGGAATTGTGTGCACAAATGGAAAAACTGATTTATAAAGAAACATCTACATTTTATAATCTTAATAGCCTGAAAAGGTATAAAGAACTGCAAATTACTCCTAAGGGGTTAAGAGCGGTTAAAAGCCCATCAACTCCCTTTGATTTATCAGTTGAGCAAGAACAGACATTCCACGAAAGGTGGATAGCAGCTGCACATTGCTGCAGCTGCGAATGGGTTAATATACTTATAGAAAGAGATACTCTAAAAAGAATCAATATGAAAGAAGAAACAAAAAAACTTTTGCTGATATTTTAACAGATACTTCTAATTCAGCATTAGAGTCTTCTTTGGCAAGTATAAATGAACGTTTGATGGGGTATGCGAAAGAACTCTTGAACAGAAAAACAAATAAACTGCAAAGAGATCTGAGGGACTATGAACGTAAAAAAGCTTTTGTGCTCACTGCCAATCAATGGCCCAAACATCAGCAGGTGAAATTTCAAATGGGAGAGCAAGAGCAACAGAGACGAGCAAGTAACTACATTTCAGAGGAAAGTGGGGCATCGTCACCGGATGAAGGAGACCATAAGGAAGAACATTTTCGAGCATTACCTCGACCCAATAATGTTGACAACTTTCGAAAAACATTTTGTAACTATGGGGAATATAAACCAGTTTCAAATAAACCTTCCCGGAATGGACAAGATACAAATAGAGAACAGAACTATGGTTCTTATACCAAACGCAGTAAGTGGACATGTTAATGAGACATTTGAAGCAACAAGTATTACTGGTGGTTATGTTGTCAATTTGTCAGGTTATGAATTCAACATAATGGAAATGTCTATTTTGGAGAAGGGGTTGAAATTTATATCTACTGTCTTTCCCAGGCTGCATGAATTAAAAGGAGATTTGTTTAAATTGGTAAGAAAAATGCATATTACTGATTATTTTTTTAATAGTAATAGTTCTTCTAGTTTAATTGTTGATGAAACTGTTTCCTCTAGTGAGAAGAGTTAGTATTCTTGCTACTCAGACACTGAAGCTAATGCTTACAGTAAGCTAGATACATCAAAAATAAAGGCAAAGAGTGTGTTTATGCCTCCTTTTAAAAATGATAGTATAAATAAGTTCTATCAAGCTTTTTTGTATGCATTAGAAAAAGAAGTTGAGGAATTTTATCAAAGTGACATCATATACAATATGTCGAAGGAAGAATGGTTGAGTTTACGGCAGTTAAGAAATAATGATAATATTGTATTTAAGCCTTTGGACAAGGGTGAAAAATTGGTGATCATAACATCCAAAGATTATTTCAGAATGTGTATGAACCATTTAAATAATTGTAAAATATATGAAAAAGTTGGACTGGAAGTTTATGTACAAGCTAAAAGTCAATATGATATTTTGTTGCATAAAGGTGTTCGTTTGAATTACTTCACAGTATCTGATATTAACAACAAATTTTCAAGCAAAAATACCACCATGGCTAGATTCTATTGTGTGCCTAAAATACACAAGAGTTTGTTAAACCCACCAGGCCAACTGATAGTGTCCGCCTGTGGGTATTTCACTCATAACTTGGGGTATTTTTTGCATCAGTTTTTATTACAAGAAGTAATAAAGTTACCTTCTTAAATAAAGGATTCATTTGACTTTATCGATAAAATAAAGGATGTAAAATGGTATGGCAAAATGTATTTTTTAGTAATGGATGTTGTGAGCTTGTACACAAGTATAAATCATGAATTTGGCATGCAAGCCATAGAATACTTTTTGAAAGACAGTCCTAGAACACAATACATTAAAGAGTTAATAAATTTTTGTCTCATTAATAATATTTGTGAATTTGATGGTCAATTATATAGACAATTGCAGGGGAGAGCAATGGGGGCGGCTTTTGCACCCATGTATGCAAATTTATTTATGGGCATTGTGGAAAATACACATGTTTATAATAGTATTTATTTTTCAAAAAATTGTTATTAAATACTTTCGGTTCATTGACGACCTTATTTTTATTTGCCATGGAGGCCAAGATGAAAAACAATCTTTTCTTAAATATATGAATGAAAATAAGTATTGGATAAATTATGATGGTTTACAAGGGGGTGTTAAGGTAAAATATTTAGATATCACGTTGGAAGGTCTAGAGAATGGAGAAATTAAAACTAATATTTTTAGAAAATTTCATCAGTTAAATTATATGTTGCATGTTTCAAGTTGTCATCCAATGCACACACTTAATAACATCCCCTTTGGTGAGATTTTAAGAACAAAAAAATTATGTACTAATGTGAATGAAGCCAGGGAAGAGGCTAATAAAGTGGCAAATATGTTTATCAATAGGGGATATATTGCAGATATGGTGGCTGATAGTTACAATAAGGTGTTCAACAATAAGGTTAAGGGAGAAAATAGTTATAGAGGTAATATAATAAAAAACAAGGGAATGTATAAGTTAACTTCAGAAAAACAGTTATATTATGTTTCAAAATACACATTTTTCTCAGATAAGCAAGCTCAGCTACTTAGAAATTATTGGCAAATAGTCAAAAGGGAAGTTTCTTCTTTAAAATAAGTAGTCTTAAAGTTTTCATATCAATGAGGCCATAGCCTCAAGGATTTTTTAGCTCATAGTTCTTATAGAAGACCACAGGAATCAGTTAATAGAGCAATAAAATGGGCAGGTTTAATGCCTTGTGGGGAATGTGCAATATATAAATATGTAGTATCAACTTTTAACATAATTAATGGCATTCAATTTCATACACAAGGTAATTTTTTCCTGTAAAAGCACAGGTATAATTTATGCTATAAAATGTTATTGTCATCATTTTTACATAGGAGAGAGCAAAAGAAGTCTTGGAGAAAGGATTAAAGAATATATTAGAGATACAAGAAATAATAAATTCACAAGCCCCTTAGCAGAACATTTTAATCAGGTACATCAAAGTGATTTTAGTGAATTGAAGGTAACAATATTAGAACAAGTAAAAACAGATTATATGGGTGAAGACACTATAAAATAAACATTAAGGAAGAAGGAATCTGTTTTTATATTAAAATATAATACTTTACATCCCTAGAGGAATGAATAGAGAATGTAACTGGAAAAGTTATATAGAATAAGCTAGGATGTATGTATTTGTTTTTTTAAAAGCATGCAATATATTTAATTGATTGTTTAATGATATAATTGTAAATTAATTTAATTGATGTTAGATTTTATATAAAAGCCTTGTTTTTTTATATCATGAATTTACTCTGTAAAGGCTGTTTTAAGCCGAGGTGCTAAGAGAGAGAAATGTATGTCTGTGCTTTTCAGTTTTATGATATTTTGTATTTGCTGTTCAAATAAAAGAACTTGGAGGTACTATTCCTGGTTGTTTGTGGTACTAACCCGTTTTCTGGTTTTATGGTGGATATAAAATCAATCAGTGAAAATATTCAGTAACAAAAAAGTTTGTGCTGGTAGACAGTTGATTTAACTGGTTCCTAATCAAACACATCCAACCAAGAACTAGGAGGGGGCATACCTGAGCTAATCAGATAATCAATAAACACTTTCCTTATTGTATTAAATGATATTCCTTGCATAATACAGTACAGTTGTTATACGGGTTTTTAAATGTATTGTTTTGAACATGTTTCCAGTAAACAATGAAACCAAATGCATGCACCAATAATGACAAAACTGCCCAATTCAGAACATTTCCACCATAAAAGTCTACTCAAACTTCTACAATCTTCCAGTATCAGTAAATATGCACACTCTCTGCAGAAGTAAAAGTCATCTAAATAATTCCACATTAAAGAGATCTGTAACTAATGAAGAAGTTGCAGTTAGCAAAAAAAATTATATTTCATTGTTTCATCTACAAAAAGTACCTGTTGCCTTTGAAGAATAAATTGCCTATGTTACATTAAAAAAATGATAAGCTAGTAATATTGTAATAGGGAATGGATGGCAAACTAATAACAGGTTCATAGTTACTAGGTATCTCTGCCAAACAGGACACTCTCAGGACTGCAGCATCCACCCCCTTTAAAAGTACAACACAGTACAGTATCAGTAATGCATCTAAATACTGTGGGAGTAGAACCCACAGCCTTCTGCATTAAAAGCAAGTATTCAACCTGTTATGCTATTAATAATGCAAGCAGCACTAAACGTCTCTTCCACTGAAGCTCTCAGCTCCTTGCAAAATGCACTTGAAACTCAACTGTATCTCTCAACTTTGCAGCACAAGAAATCTAGAAAAAGCCAAAATGTATTGGGGGGGGCAAACCCCAAAAAACCAGGGGCTCATTTTAAACATTGCTTGTATAATCCTGGAAAGTTGCTAGAATAAAATGTTTTGTTACCACCATGCATTTCACTGCCAAGTCTTGAAACCAGGACACTGTGCACTACAGTCAATGCAACACATCACTATGTCAAATCAGCTGTTTTTGAAAGATGGGAAGACTGAAACTTAAATGGCTATCATTTAATGAATTCAGTTCTCACCATAGGTCTCAACCTCTTAGAACAAAAAACCTGGACAAAGCCAATAATAGGGGAATGCAGCCCCAAAAATAGGGACAATTTTCAAATATTGATCTTATAATCTTAGAAAATTGCTAGAATAAAAAGGTTAAAGTCTGAAATTCAAATGTCTGTCATTCACTGATTACAAAAATCCAGAAAACCACAAATTTTATGAGGAAGAAAACAGAACAAAAAGAGGGTGATGGGTAGTGAATTCAGACTCTTGCTACCTGTACCCAAGGTACAGGGTTTGAGCCTGAGTAACTCTAGCCACCAGGTATATTTAACTGGGCGATTACACACACACACACACACACACACACACACACACACACACACACACACACACACACACACCTCTTTCCCTGAAAGACAGTACCTGTGTATTCCATGTAGCTCCAAATACAAAATACTGGAGAGACATTATCTCATCATTTCCCTTAGTATATTCCTTGCAGCAGCGAATAGAGTGCCAGATACAAATCTCCTTTCCCTTCCTTCCCGGGAGCCAATCAGCAGACATTATAATCCAATTTCTCATGTACGTGACTGCAGACTTTCCAGTCCGATCTCCTTATAAACCAGATAGACCTCTGAGCATGTACAGATGGCTCTCTTTGTAATCCGGACTAGTGAAATAGCAGTCCAGATGAGCCCACATGCGCAGTTCTGATCCAGACAGGTTAAACAGCAGCCCGGATATGAACTCGCCGATCATGCATGTGCAGTTCTGGGACTCGAAGCTATCTTCATTGTATAGCTGGGGGGGCTGCAGTCCTGAAGTCTAATAGCACAAGCCGCCACTGCCTCCATGATAGTCCTAACATAGTCAGCAAAAGTTTTAATATGGTTATAGGTAGCTTGGGTATCTGTTACTGTGAAACTGAAAAAGGTAGTATATGCAGCAAAATGTTTATCTTGCTACTCTTTCTATATTGGGAAGACTGGAATAATGTTATGAGATAGAATATATGAGCATCTATATGACATAAGAACACATAAATTGATAAATGCCTTATATAGGCATATAAGAAAATGTCCTAACTTTAAAAAGTTTTTTTGTTTTTTTAATATTGACAACATTAATGAAGATGTTGGTAGGGAGCCTAGGAAACTGGGCTTGAATATAAAGATTTAATTTGGCAGCTATGTTTAAATGCTGCATCTAAGCCTGGGTTAAATGACAATGTCCAAAAACAATAACTCCTCTGGTACTGACAAAAATGACACCAGAATTTACAAACAGACTTTATTAAACAGAAAGTTAGGCACTTTCATTCCTTAAATTAACAGAACTTCATCAGAACTAACATTCCAATTGAAAGCCCCTTATTAAATACTTCCATTAAAATCCATGAAATCAAAAACAACCAATGAGAACCATCGAAGAATGAAGTGACATGATTAAGACATTTTTAATGACTACATGATAAAATGTTAATCCTGTAGTATTAAGAACTTCATCACTTAATAATAATAATAATAATAATAATAATAATAATAATAATAATACAACATACTGACTTGATTTTACATTGCACAACATACTGACACAGTTTTAAAATAGGGTTAATGGAAACTGACTCTTTTAAACATGGACAAGTGGCATTATATTTTAACTGCCATTTCAATTCAAAAATATTCAAACAATCATCAGTGATATACCCGCTTGCATCAAAATTAACTTGTTCTAACACCACAAAACCACATGAATGGTCTTTGTTCTACTGAATGTGTCTAAATAAGATATTTGTTAGTGCTCCTTATTTAATATCAGACGTGTTCATATATCCTTGTTCTCAATTTTCTACTAGTTTTTCCCTACATAAAATGCAGGGCACATCTTACAAATTGCTAAATATACCAATTGTTTAGAGTCATATGTAAAGTAGCCATTAATGTTAAACATCTTATCCCTAACTTTGTAAGTTTGAGGTTTTATCACATGGCTGCACTGTGAACAACTTCCACATTTGAACATGCCTATCCTGTTCTTATTTAATACACTACACACCAAATTGCCCCTACCAACCAATCTTTAAAATAATTGTCTTTCTTATAAACATAAGCAGGTTTATCACCCATTTTTCAAACATAGCACTGCCCATTCTGAAAATATTCCAATTCCTTTTTAAACATTCACTTATTACCTTACTGTGTATGTAGTAATAAATTATTTAGATTATTAAAAGCATTTCGATTAACTCTTATTAATTGTCCATTACCTCCACCCATCTTATTGATATTCAAAATGGGAGAATAAAATTCATTTAATCTCTTAATTAATACTTCATCATTCATGTCTATTACTACTTCTAACCCTGTCATTACTAACCCCCATACTGAACAAAATTTCATGCAAACCCCATTCTCATTTTAGCTCATACTCACTGACATAATTAAGAAACTGCTACCAAAACTAAAACCCTGCTCTACTTCAGCTAACACTCTCCCCCCATACTACCTCAGACTGGCTGCTAACTCAGTCACCTACCCAGTCAGTATCCTTATAAATAGGTCTTTATCCGAATCGGAAGTACCTACCATATGGAAACAATCTCACATCACTCCCATCCACAAAGGAGGCAACTCTTTTGATTCATCCAATTTCCATCCTATATCCATCTTGTCACCCATATCTAAAATTCTCGAGAGAGGTATCCATCAGCAGGTAATGGAATATCTATTGCAAAACAATCTTTTAACCAAAACCTAACATGGCTTCAGACCTAGCCACAGCACAGCTACAGCCCTATTATCTTTTACAGACACTGTGAACAAGGCCAAAGATGCAGGATGCTATACAGCCTCAGTATTGCTTGATCTCTCCAAGGCCTTTGACACAGTTTCTCACCCCTTACTATTGAACACACTGTCTTACTTAGGCTTCTCACATAACACAGTAAGATGGTTTCAGAGCTACCTCAATGATCGTAAACAAGCAGTGAAATGGTCCAACAAACTCTCACCCTTTCTCCACAACCCTACTGGAGTCCCCAAGGCTCCATCCTAGGAACCCTACTCTTCAACATTTTCACAAACAACCTTTACACTGCCTCTCACCCTGGGACCCTCATTCAGTACGCTGATAATTCCATGATAATCAGCACTGCTCAATCGCTACCAGAACTACTCTCAAAAACTCAAAAGTCCTTTACAGCAGTTGAATCCTGGCTAAGAAATGCCCAACTCTTTCTTAACCAAAGAAGGCAAAACTAGTACTTTCATCTGAAAAACACCTCCCTTGTCACTGATCATTTCAACATCCTTGCATCTGACAACACTGCCATAGAAATAGTGCAGGAAACCAAATTTATAGGTGTTATCATTGACAATATACTTTCATTTGCCCCCCATATACAGCAAAATATAAAGAAAACTCATCAAAAACTGGGACTCTTATATAGAAACAAACAATTTTTTACTGCAGCAACCAAAACTACTCTTTCAAAAACATTTTTACTTCCCTGTCTTCTTTATGATACCCCTATCTTAACTAACTTACAAAATTCTACCCTAAGCAAGTTGGAACAGTGCTACAACAAAGTTGCAAAGTTTGCCACAAACTCTAAATATCACACACACACCACTATAAACCACTCTTAGAATTAAACTGGCTTGAACTACCCAACCAACTTGCCTTTATTCAGCTATCCATCTTGCACAACATTATTTTCAAGCCTACTACCTGCCCTGCACTAGCCAATCTAGTCACACCCCACACACCAAATCAATCCCTACAATCAGAAGACAAAAATCTCTTAGCTATCTCAAAATCTACAAGAAAACCTGGTCACTCTCTGTATTCATACTCTGTCTCTATACATTGGAATTCACTACATCTATCTACCAGGTTTATGCCTGGCCTAACCCATTTCAAAGCCTCTTTAAAAAATCATCTCAAAAATACATGGTTCTGCTCCTGCATAAAGCCTGCCTAATGCTTAGGTCTTCCTCTTCTCTCACATTTCAATCCCTCACAAACTGCAAGATCCTAAAGCTCTTCTAATTTCTTCTCTGCTTCTATACCATATCCTTAAGCTACTGCTCAGGGTTTATTGCTTCTATTCTTCTTAACTCTCTCTCGCTATATGTCTTCATTGCTAACTTTATGGTTGCTATTTCTACATCTTGTATGATGAGAGTGACTATTATTGTCTGTAATGTTTTAACTGTAAAGAATTGTTTAGATGTGTAGTAATATATTAAAACATCTTGTGGTAGTTTGTTCTTTCAACTTATTTTTTGTATAGTATTTCTAATGTAATCTTTATTGTATTGTATTATACTGTATTTGTATTGTACTGTATGTCAAGTTTTTCTCCTCGGGCCTCTACTTAAAACAGGTTCTGTAGACCCAGACAGACCTCCCCGGTAAACAAATGTCAAATAAATAAATAAATAAATGTCGGTCAAAAAACCTAATGGAATCCCTCTTTTTCTAAACATATCAATTAAAATTTCACATTCCACAATAAATAAGTCTAATTGGACACCATGCAAAGCAACCTAACTATCTGGCACTTCACAACTGCTTTCTTTTGAGAAATAGGATGCCAGCTATTAAAATGTAAATGGATGTTGGAAAAAGTAGTTTTCCTATGTATATTAGAACAATAACAAGAACGAACAGTACCTTTTGTTAACTTAACAGTAATGTAAACTTTCTCATCCTCATTGAAATGGCAAGTGAATTTCAAAAATTCTGTTGTGGTATTTATATAACTCAAAAATTCTTGCAATTTCTCTATACTGTCTTTCCATAAAATAAACACATAATCCAAAACACGTGTGTACATAAACCAAGAATCCTTACAAGGGCTATTAAACACATATGCCTTTTCCCAATATGCCATTACCAACTTTGCAAAAGTGGGGACACAATCCGCCCCCATTGTCACACCTGTCTCCTGTTTGTAATAGTGATTATCAAACCAGATATAGTTATCTGTAAGAAACAAGTCCATTAATGTAACAACCACCTTTATCTGGTCAGTATCTAACACTGCAAGATGGACCAGCTGCTCTTCAAACCAACTCAACTCCAAATCTTGAGGAATTACGGAATAAAAGTTATTGACATCAATGGTGACAAAAAGTATATCCTCTCTATACTCCAAATTACTGATATTGTTTAAAAAGTACCATAAATCTCTGAAGACGTATGTTAATTTTTCTATACTTGGCTTTAATAAATGGTGTAAATATTTAGCAACGTGGTAAGTTTTTGACCTAGTAGCATCCACTATAGGTCTTAAGAGTGAGTCTTCTAAATTTGTATGTATTTTTGTGATAGCAAATATCCCCACAATAACTGGTCTATCATTCAGCATGAAATCAATGTCAACTTTTGTTAGTTGCCCTTGAAAAAGCATGTCCATTAAAATGTTGTCAACTTTCCTATATGCAAAAAGCTCCTCATTCCGTGAAACTTCACTATAAATTTCATCCATTAATAAAGCATACATTTTAGTATTATAATCATTCTTATTCATGACAACAAAATCCCCATCCTTATCAGGCTTCATGACCCTTATGTTGTTGTCACCACTTGTATCCTTTAACACATCCAATTCAACTTTAGCAAGATTATGAAACCTATTAGCACAAGGCTAAGGATGTGTCTAAATTCAAATTCACACAATTTTTCTAACATCAGAATATTATTATTAAGGAGGTCGTTTGAAACAACTTTTTCTATTTAATACATCACTATTGTTCACATTGTTAATATTACAATCAGGAAACCATAAAGACAAGTTCAATTTTCATGTAAACAATTTCAAATCAATAAGGAACTCAACTAAATTTGCCCTTCTTGTTGGGACAAATGTAAGTCCCTTACACAAAACATCAGCATGAGTCTGTGTAATGTCTTTCTTAGAAAAATTAAAAAACTTAAAATCATTATCAGAGATTAAAATCACCATAACTGTTGTCATACAATCCACATTTTCCATTCTTAAGACAGACTCTGTTTCCTGTAATTCTGGAATCTCTGGAAACCCCTCTTCGGTTTCGCCCTTTGCTGAATATAGCTCTCCTTTGTATATTGTTGTTCCTCCATTATCAACTGACCTCTGTTGTTCTTCACCCATTTGGATTGTTGCAACTCTAAAGGGACCTCCCTTTGATTCTGATGATTTGTTTGATCATTTACTTCCTCAGTTGACAAAACATCCTTCCCACACCTCATTGGTTCACTAACAAAGGTGACGGCTAAATTCTGAAAGTTAATAGGTGCTTTAGGAAAAGCCTTGCCTTTTCTGTAACTTTCCTTATCTATCTGGAATTTCTTGTGCTTACGCACCAAGATGTTATTGCATACTTTACCAAAAGAGGCAAAAATATTATAATAATTAGTGGAAAATTACTCCAACAAAAGAGGACTAGTAATATTGTTGTTTAAAATGTCAATGTCTCTGGATAATTGCTCGATCTGTAAATTATTGTGCTTAAACATAACTCGAAGTAGATCACTATATGCTTTATTGAATACTTGCAATAGGTCCCAATAATATTCAGAACCCATTTGTACTTAGTTTGGGAACCTCCATAAATGCAACTCTTTCTTAGCTATGTCAGTAGGTTGTATAATGTAAAATTAAGTCAACATGTTGTATTATTATTACTATTTTTTAGTGATGAAGTTTTTAATAATACAGGATTAACATTGTATTATGTATTAGTTTGAAATGTCTTAATCATCTCACTTAATTCTTCAGGGGTTCTTATTGTTTTTGAATTCATGGATTTTAATGGAAGTCAATTTTCAAAAAACACAAAGGAATCACAGAAGCAAGGCAGCTTAAGGCAAAAGTTTATTCTTCCACAATTAAGAGATGTAAGCACTTTTGAAAATTAACTACAAAAACCTCACAACAAACTTGATTAATTCTAACCAATCCATTAAAGACTCTCATTATTTATGCAAAACTCTGGATTTTAAAATAGGCTTTAAAGTGACCTTGTCATTAAGACCAGGTCTTTTGCTTGCACATAGCTTAAAAATCGAAAACAGTTCTTTTTCTTCAGTTACATGTCTTAAATCACCTCCTCGAGGCCCCATATAAACTATCTCTATAGCCATAAACAAAAAACTATGTTTCATATCTTATTCCTAAACATGTCTTGCTAAGGCATTTGTACAGTCACATTTTTAATAGCATATATATGTTCACTTATCCTTTCATAGAACATTCTATTGTTTTTTCCAATGTAAACATTTTTACATTCAATACAGGTAGCTAAATAAATAATGTTCTTACTTTTACAGTTTGCATGCACTTTAAAAGTATATTTCCTTTTAGATACCAGATGTTCAAATATATTTGATGTTTCTATCAGGGAGCAATATTTACATTTCCCACATGGATAAGTAACAACAACATCTTCTTTTAAAGTAGAATTTATTCTAGAATCAGTATAACATAATCGTCTCTTAAGTGACTTCATGTTTTTATACCTAATCATTGGCATAGCACCTACTATATATTTTATCTGATTATTCGTTGTCAGAATACCCTAATTTGATTGAATAACATTGTGTATTTCTTTGATATCAATTGCAGAGGGAAAAATTAATGGTAAACACATCCTATCTCTTGCCCCATAGCTCACGTTATTCATACTGTAAGTGGAGTCTGAATAGTATGGTTTGGCAGTAGATGTTCTCATATCTGTCACATTTCTAATCATACACTCCACTTCATTACTTGTATACCCTCTCTCTACAAAATCATGTGAAAGGGCTCTAAGATATTCTTCCAGTCCTTCTTCAGTGTTATTTAGCCTTGAAACTCTTACACATTGTCCTTTCAAAATATTTTTATAGATATGGGCTGGGTGCATGCTATTATGTTGGAGTACTTTATTTTTCCTGCATGGTTTTCTAAATAACATAGTAATAATGTTTCCAGATCCTTTTTTTTCTGAAAACATACATCTAGAAAGACAATTTTTCAAATTCATACATCAGAAGTAAAATGTAGAAAAGCAGTGGTGCCATTTAGATATTCAATAAATTCCGCTAACTGTATTTCACTTCCTGCCCATAGCAAGATCACATCATCTACAAATCTCCGATAAAAGAGCAGCCTGTTCTTATATTGACTATTGAATACATATTTATCTTCCCAATTTGCTAGGACGTGCCCATAGCAATGCCTTTTCTTTAAGGTAATATTGCTTTTGGAACATAAAGATGCTATTTTCCAGAACCACCTCAAGAAACAGACAAATAAGGTCAATTTATTTAGCATCCTAGCTACTGTGAGTACTCAGAAAGATCTTAACCACATTACTACCCTCTAAATTAGGGATACACATAAAAAGAGATTCTACATCAAGTGTAATTAACAGACAGCTATTAAATGCATCTTCATTTGCTTCTACAAAGACATACAGATCTTTCAAGAACCTTTTTGTGGCATTCAAAAACTGTTACAACATTATTCAAGACAGGTCTTAGCTGCTTCTCTACATATATAGAAAAAGGTTTTGTCAGCCATTTCCTACCAGAAACAATAGGTCTAAATGGTGGGGGTGGGGGTGGGGGGTCAAGGTCTTATGAATTTTAGGGAGACCTTGAAAAACAGGAATAATCAGAAGGTCAGTATTAAGGTATTGTGACAGGCTGTCAGTAATCAAAAAGCTTGTTATACAATCCTGAATAGTAAAATACATTTTACATTGTGTGTTCCAAATATATTCAGCGTCTGTCTTCTCATATGTTAAATTATCATTTAGCATGGAGACAATAGAATTCACATAGTGGTCTCAATCTAAGACCACTGTAGCTCTCCCTTTATCTGCCCTTTTACTGACAATATTAACATCATTTTGAAGATCAAACATGGCTTGTCTTTCATCTACACTTAAATTATAAAACCTACGTTCTTTTGTACTAGTAGAGGATACATCATTTATTCCTGAGAACAAATAAAAAGATCTTCTTCACATTTCTTACAAAAGACCTACAGAGTAGCATCTACAGGTGGCTGAAACATACTCAGTTTCTTACAATAATTAAAATTAGCTTGAGCATCACTATCTTTAAAATGCATTTTAAGGCTATATTCCTGGCAAATAATCTCAAATTTATAAAAACATCTGATAATTCTGATTTTTCAGCAGGTATAAAATTAAGACCGCGCTCTAATAGCAAAAATTCAGCTTGAGAAAGTACCTTTTTAGATAAATTTATTACTGTGGATTCAGAACTTCTTTCCACATCTGTTTGAGTGTAGTATTCTGTATATCCTCTGACTGTCGTCATCCTCTCTTCATTCCCCTGCTTGGTGATCTCTCTCTGTTCCATTCACTTGTTTTCATTCGCTTTACTGGTAACGGCAACTTGAGGTTGCAAAAAACCTGTTGAGATGAAGAGACTTTCTTCCTGATGACCACCTGCATAGAAGAGGAATTCTCTCCTGCTTGCACTGCAGTGGAAGTCCTTCTTGCTTTAAAGTCTAAAGTAATAGGCTCCTGCGCCGAAGAAGAAGAAGCAGAATTATTAGTTAATATAACCGCTACATAGTGGTGATATACCTTTAAATTTGCAGCCGTCTCTTTCTGAGAACAACACAACAAACTATGTAGCGGCTGTATTAACTAATAATTCTGCTTCTTCTTCAGCACAGAAGCCTATTACTTTACACCCTAAAGCAGGAGGGACTTCTGCTCCCATGCAAGCAGTAGAGACTTCCGTTCTTTTTAGGTGGACATTTTTGAATGACACAAAACAGTTCTTGAAAGATCTGTATATCTTTGTAGAAGCAAATGAAGATGGATTTAATAGCTGTCCGTTAGTCACGCTTGATGTAGAGTCTCTTTTTACATGTATCCTTAATTTAGAGGGTAGTAATATGGTTAAGATCTTTCTGAGTACTCATAGTAGCTAGGATGCTAAACAAATATACCTTGTTTGTCTGTTTCTTGAGGTGGTTCTGGAAAATAACATCTTTATGTTCCAAAAGCAATATTATGTTAAAGAAAAGGCATAGCTATGAGCAATTCATGTGCCAACAGCTATGCCAATATGGTCCTAGCAAATTGGAAAAAGGAATATGTATTCAATAGTCAATATAAGAACAGGCTGCTCTTTTATCGAAGATTTGTAGATGATGTGATCTTGCTATGGGCAGGTAGCAAAATACAGTTAGTGGAATTTATTGAATATCTAAATGGCACCACTGCTTTTCTACATTTTACTTCTGATGTATCAGTTAAAAAAAATGTCTTTCTATATGTATGTATTCAGAAAAAAGGGTCTGGAAACCTTATTACTAGGCTATTTAGAAAACCATGTAGGAAAAATACAGTACTCCAATGTAATAGCATGCACCCAGCCCATATCTATGAAAATATTTTGAAAGGACAATGTGTAAGGGTTTCAAGGCTAAATAACACCGAAGAAGGACTGGAAGAATATCTTAGAGCCCTATCACATGATTTTGTAGAGAGAGGGTATAAAAGTAATGAAGTGGAGTGTATGATTAGAAATGTGACAGATATGAGGACATCTACTGCCAATCCATACTATTCAGACTCCACTTAAAATATGAATAACGTGAGCTACAGGGCAAGAGACAGGATGCATTTACCATTAATTATTCCCTATGCAAATTATATCAAAGAAATACGCAATGTTATTCAATCAAATTGGGGTATTCTGACAATGAATGATCAGATAAAAGATATAGTAGGTGCTATGCCAATGATTAGCTATAAAAACATGAAGTCACTTAATAGATGATTATGTTATACTGATACTAGAATAAATTCTACTTTAAAAGAAGATGTTGTTGGGACTTATCCACGTGGAAACTGTAAATATTGCTCCCTGATAGAAACATCAAATTTATATGAACATCCGGTATCTAAAAGGGAATATACATTTAAAGTACATGCAAACTGTAAAAGTATGAACTTTTGTTTATTTAGCTACCAGTATTGAATGTAAACATTTTTATATTGGAAAAAACAATATAATGCTCTATGAAAGGATATGTGAACATATGTATGCTATTAAAAAATGTGACTGTACAAATGCCCTAGCAAGACACATTCAGGAATCAGATATGAAACATATTTTTTTGTTTAAGGCTATAGAGATGGCTTATATGGGGCCTTGAGGATGTGATTTAAGAAATTTAACTGAAGAAAAAGAACCGTATTAGATTTTTAAGCTATGTGCAAGCAGAAGACCTGGTCTGAATGAGAAGGTCTGTTTAAAGCCTATTTTAAAATCTAGAGATTTGCATAAATAATGATAGTCTTTAATGGATTGGTTAGAATGTTAATCAAGTTTGTTTTATAAGTGAGGTTTTGTAGTTAATTTTTGTCTGAAGAAAAACTGTGTTTGAAAGCGCTTACATCTCTTGATTGAGGAAGATTAAAATTTTGCCTTAAACTGCCTTGCTTCTGTGATTCCTTTGTGTTTTTTGAAAATTGTCTTCTGATTCTAAGGAAACCAGTTTGCCCGGAGGAGTGATATTGCTACTTGATTTTAATGGAAGTATTTAATAAGGGGCTTTCAACTGGAATGTTAGTTCTGATGAAGTTCTGTTAATTTAAGGAATGAAAGCACCTAACTTTCTGTTTAATAAAAGTCAGTTTCTGAATTCCAGTGTCGTTTTTGTCAGTACTACAGGAGTTATTGTTTTTGGAATTTGTGTCATTTCCTGTTAAAGGACAATGTGTCCATTAAGAGTATATTAAAATGCGATCAGCAAAGTTGTAATTGTATACATTTAGTGTTGTTTACAATACTAGCTTATTCACAACAGCAAATTTATTTACAAGTATATTTTAAGGGTACATTATTTTATTTCATTTTATGGAAATGGTACAAAGTGATAAAGTGGTATTTTGTTGAACATTTCTAAAAAAAGATTGTTTGAGTTTAAAGGTTTTACAAACTGCTCAATTTGGATAACATCTTTTTAATTATCGAATAATTATTGGTTCATTTTAATTGATTAATGGAGAATAAAGTGTAGAAATTTTATGAGTATTTGTTTTGAACATGACTCTGATGAAGTCTATTTGCATGAATAAAAGCACTAAATCTTTTGTGTAAATAAAATTCCTGTGAAGATGTTCAGCAGTCCTCGTATTTGTGTGTTCCTAATAGATATGTGCTATAAAGGCACTTCAGCCATTGGGGGATGGGGGGATGACAGAAGGGCAGATAGGTTAGATATAAGTATAGGGACTGTGGCATGTATGTGTGTGTGTGTGTGTGTGTGTGTGTGTGTGTGTGTGTGTGTGTGTGTGTGTGTGTGTGTGTGTGTGTGTGTGTGTGGTACTTGTTCATATGGGACAGTGCTTACATGAAGAACAGTTTACCGCCAAGGCATGTAGATCATTGCTGATCTTCATATTGTAGTAGTAAAAGTGATTCAGAGACATTAAATTAGCTGATATTTGGGTCTTAACCCATGGCAGCTAAACATGTCTCTGAATCACAAATGGGCACATTATAGGAGAATGGCCTTTTTAGCCCATGCCATATGGCACATGCTAGTCCCTTTACTGAACCCCTGGGATGGTTCTCACAAGTGACCTGTTGTAGTTTTTCTTTTTTTTTTTGTCATGACTTCTGTACCCTAAGGAAATAATTCTATGCCTTTTATTTTTGAAGGATTGATACATCTCATTTCAAAGTCACAATACATTTCCATTCAAAAGTGCGTTTTCAAAAATGGTATAGAACATTGCATGTTTAGACAGACTTTTCCAATTTCATGTTAAATACTTATAACACAGTTTGGTAAAATCGTTTTTCTATTTATCATTTGCTTACACCTGAATCTTGGTTCATCTACCTATCCTACTGATGTACAGAGACAGATCACACTGCCAGGGGAAAACATAGAACTCCAGTGTTGACCTTTAAAATGCAGTGTCCTGATCCCTTTCAATAAAATACAGCACACTAAAATGGCATTTGACTTCCATTAACATAACTTTATTTCATCATTTCAATTTATTAATCATAATATGAACATCCTTGGAACCTTTCATCAGGGCAGCATATCCCCGCTCACCATGCCCAAATAAGCAGCATCCTCACCACCACTCACTTATTCTTATTATCAAAGCAGTGTCCTACTGCTCTCTTTCATCCCCCAAATACCTTACATCCAATACCCAACACGAGAGGGGGAACAGAAGAGAGACAAGCTTGCCCCTCTTTTCCATCTAAGTTCCCAACTACAATGGCAAATCAATCCAAAATGTCTCAAAACAGAGGGAGGGAGGGAGAGTAGCAAGATCATGCTTAAATCTGATCCCTTTCTCAGCTACACACACATAAAAATGTCTAAGGCCCACCCTACACCTACCTCACATCCTCCAAACTTTCCCATGTTAAATTAACCCTTCACTTCCCAAGCCCTACCTAACACTTCCCTTTCATCCTAGCCTTAACATCTTCTCCACCCCATCCCCTTTCTACCCACCCTACTCCTCTTATCTTTGCATAACCCCAAAACACCGAAGATGTCCTTGCACAAATTGGTTTGTTGCCAAGCCTTATTTTTGCTCTTTTGCTGAGTCGGTGCAATTTCAGAGTTAATATATATAAATAAAATTATGGGATGTGAGGATAAAGTTTTCTATATAGCAGGTATAGTGGGTTGGCCTCATCCTGCAAAATGCCAAGTACTTTTTAGGTGCTTAATGTTCATTTTGGAAATAAACAATTAAGTCCATGAGGCAATACTACCATGAATTCATTAGTTTAGTCCCGAGGAGTCACAGGGAAATAAGTTGTATATTAATACTAGCAAAGATAATGAGCTGGCTTAATAAAACATAATACAATAAAAACCAGTAAGCAGTGGCGGATTTAGGCATTGGCACAGGGGCGTGCGCTGACCCCTTTTTAAAGCTGCTTGGAACTCTTATTAGAAAAAAATGCACTGCATTTTTGTTTTAATTGGAAAATATGCCGCCAAAATGGTACATTTTTCCCTTTAACTTGCACATTTTTTTTCTGGTGAAAGACGTTTTGGAGATGCAATTGGAGGTTGCAGTTAGGTGATCTATATGACGATCCTGAACTGCTCCTCCAACTGCATCAGGTGAGAGTAATATGTAGAAACCCACAAGCTGCGATTCTCATTGGTGAGAAACGGAAGCAAAGTTTGATAAGCCGAGTGTGCTTTTTCACAGTAATAGTAGGTATATCAGATTTGTAATACTGCGTGTTTACAGTAGTGCAGGCCGTTTTCTTGGTCCCAGACTGAGATTGACAATGTGAATATTTGTGTTAAGTAGTCAGCTGGTAAGGGGGTCAGGTGACAGTACTGGTTTGGACTCCATCCCCTGCTATGGCAGCAGCATGTGTCTCTGTCGGAGTTTTGTGCAGCCTCTGAATTCAGTATGAAAATCCCAAAACACTGTGATCAGCACCTAGAGAACGAGAGAAGATGTGATTGTTTAGACACAGCCATATGTTATCAACACATGCTTTTCCTGCTCATCCAGTATTTTGCAACGTTTAGGCTGAACAGGTAAGCAGCAGGAGGTCATTAACCTGTGCAGTCAATCTGCTGTCAACTGACGGGTTTTGTACGTTTAAAGCAGCTTTCCATTTTGTACATCATTAATGGTACTTTAGAACGCAATTGTCTGATCCCAACTACTGGTCCGTAAACAATGAGTTTGCTGTTCATGTACCATTTCTTCTATATTTGTGTGTTGTGTATTTCTCACTGCTAAGCAGGCATTTTCTTTAGGTGTATTTCTCAACACGTTGCACCTTTTATTGACAGTTCTGTACCATGGATTTGCCTATATCTAGCATAAGTACATATCAAGGTGATGTTTGTTGCAGAAGATGGTGTAGCAGTAGTTCATAAATGTGTGTATTTCCACCAGGGCCTTTTCTTTTTAATGGTAACATGAGTGTTGTGCCTTAAAAGTTTATTAGTTTTAGCCCTTGTCTGCTTTCTAGAAAATGTGCACCAGGTTGATTGTTTTCACTTTCCATCTGTGACCTTGAAACTTTTTTAGTAGCAGTGCTTGCATAGTATGAAGAACAGATTCCTGATGGGGATATGTGCAGCACACCGGTGTCACATCCTGTTTTGGTTCATGTGATATACATGTTCTGTGTCACGAATGTATGCTCATGTATGTATATGAGTGCATGTTCTTAACCTGTGCTGAATGTCAGAATATAAATTCGGAATATTAACAGGTAGTGTCAAAGTATGGGGAAGGAGTATGGAGAAGGGTGTTTTTGTAAGCATGTTGTATTATTTAAGGTTTACTAAAATGGGGGCTGGAACTGACTAAGCTAATGCTATGTGCTGGCATATGCTTGATAAATTCAAGCTATTGCTAAGTGTGCTGTTTGTTTCCACTGCATGCAGTGTTGTGCTGAGCATAAACAAACCTTTTGTTGTCATCTTAACCCTGGATGATTCATATAATGTAAATGGCCTTTTCTCAGAAAAAATGGATAAAGTTAATGGTGCAACATGTCAGTTAAAGCAAATAACTAGTTTCTTAGCTCCATTTATTTAAGCATCTGTTATAAATGGCTGTCCTATTGGAGTGAGGATTGAGAATTTTTGCCTTTTAGACACTTGTTTTGTCCTGCAAATGTTGCCTCTTCTTTAACTTGGTGCTCAGATATGTACTCAGTGATATATATGTGCTGTGTACATTTATGAGAAATTAAGCATTGTTTATAAGCCTGCTTATGATACAATACTTAATATCAATGATGATTTGAATATTTCAAACTATGGGTGACATTATGCAAAAGCTCTTGTCAATATGGGTAAAAGTCTCGATTTTAATACGTGCATGTCATATCCTGCTTTGGAGTGACTGCATTTATGTATAAGCTCAAAGACAAGGTACATTGTAGTTTTGAAATAGTAAAATGTGGTGCAGATTTGATGTGTGTGTATTTGTGTGTTTATGACTTTGAAAAGTACTTCAACTTAATCATATATAAAAACATGAGTCTGATACCATCTGAGTAAGCAAACTCTTACAGAGAAGTTTTGAAATACAGCTGCATACCTATAATTTCTTATAAATGTGTGATTTGATGTATATATTTTGTTACTACAGTATTTTCTGTGTATGCAGATATATGAAGTGCAGTGATCAGGGATGTGATATAGTCCCCATGTTTGAAAATTAAATAACAATAAAAATTTGACACACTATCACACATGGCAATTTGCACTGCAACTGTTTACAGTTACTCCATTTCTTCTTACCCTTTATTGTGCATTGAATTTATTCCTTGCAGCGAGGTATAGGAAATGTGCATAAATGCAACATAACTAAAAACAGTAGAGAAATCTAGTACACAAAGAAGCTTACCAATAAGAGAGAAAGTGTAATGCTATGTTTTTATTATTTAATTTAATTTATTTACTTTTCTAATTCTCTTTCTGTCCATAAATGTATTTATATTGTAAATATAGTAATCTTTTTTTTTTTGTTAATATAGCAGTTTATATCAACATGCTCACTGAACCACAGATCAAATAATCTCTACATTTCCCTTTTTGCCTGGTTATATAAGTGCACATTTTTTTAAAAATTAAATGAGTGACTATGTAATTGGGCTGCGTACATGACATATGGGCTAGAACTTAGCAAGTAGTACCAAGCCCAACTTACTTCATTAATTTCATTTGTCTGTTTGGAGATAACATTGGGTGGAGAACCATGCACATGTTTGCTGCATCTAGTTCATTCTTTTCCCGTGTATTACTAGAAATACTTCCCCATGTTCTGGTGTAAAATCATATGGATGTTTCCATCTGGAGGTAATAGCATTCCTGATTATCAGTGTCAACTACAGCAACTCTCCTTGCAAAGTTCTTTCTTGCTGTGGCATGCTTAAGGTAATCCAGATGTTTTATGAAAATGGAAGAGGCACTTTTCTGGGAAATAGATATACATTTAACTCCTATAGACTATGCCATCCTGAAATGGAAGATAGTACAAGAATGGGACTTAGAAACTGTGTTAAGGTAATTAACAGCTATGCCATCTGAACTAAGGATATAACCTTGCTTGAAACTGTGCATTGACCCCAGTGCCTATGATGAATAAATGTGAGCATTTTTGAAGGATACTAGGGGACATGTTTATCTCCCGTATAATGTCCAGGGTTCTTTTCACAACCTTTGTACTTGCTTCATACTCATTACATTCCACGTGCCTTCAGCTCAGAAAACAGCTGCATATGACTATGTGCTGTCTTAATTCTGCTGGTAATTGTAATTAGAGGTGATCTTGAAACAGGAGATGCAGGACAGATATAACTTCCAACTCATTAATTTGCCAAAAGAAAGATTTATACAGAGCCTCCCTTAGTTGTAATTATATCCAAAAGAATCCCTTTTGCTTAAATTATATTTGTTTTAGGAAGAAGAATGAAGTCACTTAAGTCTTAACCCTCATTATAGTGATGTTGGACAGGCCATGACAAAAAACATTTATCGTACCATTCATTCCAACACACACTATCTACCACATTTGTGAAACCCAGAAGGTTCCAGAAAGGAATTAGGGTTGCCACCTTTTCACATGCCCAGATTGGGACATTTTTGGTACAAACGTCAGATTTGGCAGGCTAAAACATATCCACGGCCAGTACAAAGGACAGAACTTCACTTTTTTGCCTAAATAAAAGCTTATTCTTGTAGCATTTTAGTTGCTTATTCTGTTTCTTATAACATTTAGGTGTTTCAGATAAGAATAACTGTTTTATGCAACTATTACATAAAATACAAGAAATAATTTGGCCCTAAAATCTCAGGACATTTGCCATTTTTACAATTTTTTTGCCGGACACAACTGCCCAAAGAGGGACTGCTCCTCGCAAAGTGGGACAGGTGGTAACCCTAAAAGGAATCAAAGATTCCTAGAAGTCCAAGAGGCCTAAAAGCTTAGCTAACACTTCAGAGCTTTCTGACTGCTTTCCAAAATACAGCATCATTTCAGCTGTTAAAGTAAACCTTTAGGTTACCAAAGAAGGCAAGTGTGGAATGGGACCTTTAGTAAACATCCTTATACTACCCTACTTCAGAAGCTTCTGCTAATAAAGTGCAGTCTAAGTAGCTGATGAGCAGTAACTGCCTCTTTGTATGTTCCCTGGTTAGGCATCTACAATCACCATGATGCCATCACAGTTGTTCACCTTACAGTGCTTCCAACCTAGTGCAAAATCGCTACTTAGCCTCTTTCACTATTAGGTTTACTCAACTTATAAAATCCAGTTTAAGACCTACAACCTAAAGAATACCACCACTGTAAAAATAGTTTGTGCCGAAGAGTTTTCCATTTACACTTCTTTAATAACCCCTATGGTTGCAAAGATATGGACATTTGTTTAAAATGTTGTAACATAATTTGATTTTATAAAAAAGCTTAGGCTCTGCCATTGGAAGCTACAGTGCAAACTTCCAGAGATCAATTTGAGGGGGTGAGTTAAGGTAATCAGTTAAGGAATAGCTTAAACTGTGAGAGCTGCCAGTGTTCTTTGATTGTTGTTCTGTGTCTGTTTTGGATGTTTTTACTCACCCTGGCTCTGCTCTGCTTTTAAATCCAGATGCTCTTAAGTTGATTGTTCCTTATGTAAATTTGACTTCAGAAGCTCCTCACAGCTGCATCTCATCTGTTTATAGTGGTGAATACTAGAAGATCTTACTAGGGAAGCCCTTACCTTAGACAGCTAACATTCATTTTTTTTCCATTCATATGTACCTAATGCAGTACCTAAAGTGTAACCCCCCCCCCTTTCTAGCTTACACAGGAAGTGGTTCTACCACCAAACCCTTTTTGGGTCCAATCCACTATACATGAAGTGAGTTCCAGAATATGTCTGCCTGAAATGGATTAGGACTGTTTTGCTCTGTTCTGAATGAGAGAGGAACAGTTGGCCATTGCTACTCTGCTGTGAAATCACTCCTATCATTATTTTCTTGTTCAGCAGACTACTGTCAAAGCAAAACTCTTGGGCATTAAATAAGAAACTGTCACAGCATTTTTTTTCTGACTACTGTGCATATTTGTGCAATGCACAGGAGAGAAGAAAGAAGGAAGCAATTCTCTTAAGCCCTTTTTTAGGTCTGCGATCAGACTAGCCAAATAAAGTGCATTGAGGCAGCACTATCAGCTTATTATACTAGTCACTCTGTGTATAATTTCACTGGTTACTCTACTAGTTACCAACTACTAAGTAAGACCTAGCAGGCAGCCAGCTACAAGTAAGATGTATTTTCCCCAGCTGGTTTAACTAGTTTCGATACACTTGCATTACTTATTGCTGGGTTGTCTGTTTTTAAATCCTTTTCTGCTATTTTCTGTTTTGGATTTTTACTGATGATACTGGGTTGACTTTTCACTTTTGCTTTCTTGCATTTAGACTACATTTGGATGATATACCTGTTACGGTTCTGTTTTCTGGTAGTGTACTTTTTTCACTTTAACAACTGTTTATAGTGAGTATAGTAGCTGTTCCACTGTATTTGCTATTTGAGATAATTGCTACTGTTTCCTGCCATTGAATTGATGCCTGGTGTTAAATGGATTTGATTTTGTATAGCTTTCATATATTATACTGTCCTTTGCACTTTTACTATTCTGATTGTTATCCTAGTTGGTTATTTGATATTTAATTCTTCACCTGCAAGCTATCATTGTTATTATTAACTGTTTATGGCATTAGCTCCTTCATTGTGCCTACCTAATTATTACATTAATCTGTCCCATATTTTGCTAACTTACCTTACAAACTAAGCCAAACCATACCACTGGAGCAACTTACTACTAATTTAGAGTCTACAATTAATAATTACCACACCAAGCTTAACTCTTACCTTAAATACCTAACTAACTTTACCGCTATCACCTTAACACTAAACTTTAAGCTGCATATTTCTTTGTGGTTATCTCCTACCAGTAACAGTATTTTTATATATTCTACAGCCTTTATTAAACCAATTGCTTGCTTAAGATCAAAACTGTTTCTCATAATGTAGCCTTAATATGTTTCCCCTGATTACATGAAAAGAAATTCTGAAAACATCCAAATACTTCAATCTCTCAACTTACGTCTACTTATTCATTTTGTTCTTTTTGTAAACCTTCTTTAGCCCATTTCTGAATTTCCCATGTCAGTAATACATAGTTATAAATACATTCTTTACTAGTTTCCATTATACCCTTTAGTAGGCCAAATTGTATTAAAGACTTAAATGCTGGATTAATGAAGGCCAACACTAAGAGTATACAATCTGTATTCAAGAACATCCCTATCACATCAAGCTTAACTCTTACCTTAAATACCTAACTAACTTTACCACTATCACTTTAGGCACTAAACTTTAAGCTGTATATTTCTTTGTGGTTATCTCCTATCAGTAACAGTTACTGTCACTCCTATAGCTGTTTAAACTTAGCCTGCTTTTTACCAATCTATGAACTTCTCAGGACCATAACTTAACTGTATTACATGCCTATCATTATTGTTTCATTTTTTTAATTTAACTGCAGATAGTCTTTATTGACCTTAATCATTGCAGAGCCCATAAGCCTATACTTATATTCATTTTCTCCATATAATCATCTAACTTTTTTTGAAGATTGACACTGAACAAGAATTTCTAACACAAACAGGTATACTATTCCTCAATTTAGGAATCCTTTGAGTTCTAAACTTATCTCTTGTCTTTACTCATTTTTTATATATTCTACAGCTTTTATTAAACCATTTGCTTGCTTAAGATCAAAACTATTCCTTGTAATGTAGCCTTAATAAGTTCCCCTGATTACTCTATATGAAATGATGAAAACATCCAAATACTTCAATCTCTCAACGTACGTCTACTTATTAATTTTGTTTCTTCTTTTTGTAAACCTTCTTTAACCTATTTCTGAATTTCCTTTGTCAGTAATACATTACAAAACAACAAATTATATTTTATCATGGGTCTGATCATAGTTATAAATACATTATTTAATACCATTTGATTTCTAGTTTTCATTATACCCTTTAGAAGGCCAGCTTGTATGAAAGACTTAAACCCTGGATTAATGAATGCCAACACTAAGATCATGCAATCTGTATTGAAGAACATCCCTACCACATTTTTTTGTGCTTTCTAGTCATTACTTTTAAAGTAAAATAATTATTTTATACAAGGGCCTCTGGCTGACAGGGCCTTCCTAGTTGAATTATGAAATGAATGAATGAATAAATGAATGTATTTAAAACATGCAAACAAAAACAGCATATCCTCTTATGTATCATTATTTAAGAAAAGTATGCAGAGAAGTACATTGTGTCTGAGACTGACATATCCATAGCCTAATACCCAAGTAATAAAACCATAGCTGAATAGCAAACCCATAGCCTAACATGCTACATGGGTAAAACATTTGTGTGCAATATGTCATTTTTGTTTTAAATAAACTCTCTGAATATCTCACTTCATACATCTCTCTCTGTACTAGAAAAACTGTGAACTGTAAGTTTGTGGTATATATTGTTGGTGTGTAAGTTTACATGTATGCCTCTCTTATTTATTATAGTACTGTTTTTGCAAATCCTTGTATTTCTACTGAGTCTATTCCTGATGTTGTAGTTATGTTTCTGATGTAAATAGAGCTTTTACATTTAATTTACTTTATTTACTTTTTTGTATCTTAATTTTTTATTTAAATTTTTATTACTTTAATCTATCTTCTTTCTGTAAACTCTCATTCTTGTGGTACGAGCCTGAGTATTGAAATTTCGTGCAGTGATATGCCCTTTTTCCTCTGTGTTGATTTGTCTGTCTGACGTTAATGTTTACTTTGACCATCTGCCCCACACAGCTGTGAGTACATAGAGACATGGAAATATTAACAGTATGCAAGGCAAATATATTGATGGGACAATGTGACAATTGTGAACAGAGGAAATCCAGAAAGCTCTAGTCAGATCTGATATCTCACCTGTGACCCAGGGGTGACATGATTAACAAGAAACAGAGTACAATGCATTACTTCAGAAAAAAATCACTTTAGCTAGCAAATCTAGGGGACTCTTTCTCTGATACCTTCTCTTTGGGAGGAATAAAGATGCCTTGTTGAACTTTAAAGTAGTTTATTCAGTTAAGTAGGTAGATGGATGAGTGTTCTGTTCTAATACATTACATTCAACAGGTCAGTTATTTAAAGGCAGTTACAGACAATGGTGGGAGGGTCCAGGGGAGCTGAGTGGAACAAAATCTACCACCAAATCCACAGCAATATCATGTGCAACTGAATGCATATTGCTGTATTTCCACACATGATATCAGAGCTTCTTAAGGTGATCTTTCCACAACCACCAAACACAATGTCCAAACACATTGTCTCACTTTCCCACTCCCACCCCCGGGACTCAGCTACCCAGACTGCACCCCTCCCCCTTTGCAAATTCCTGGATCCGCCACTGGTAAGAACAATAAAAAGACACTCATATGCAGGACCTTGTGTCCGCAGCAAAACTACAGCAAAGTATTCAAAAACAACAGGAGGACACAAGAAAGGCTTCAGGTTATAAAACTTTAATCAGGCACTTGCGCTTTCACATCTGCTTCTTCGTGTGCATGCACCCGAAGAAGCAGATGTGAAAGCGCTTGTGCCTGATTAAAGCTTTATAACCTGGAGCCTTTCTTGTGTCCTCCTGTTGTTTTTGGTAATACAATAAAAATCAAATAATATCAGTATGTAAATAGCAGGATATTTTATGTTAGCTACCTGAAACCCATTAGGCTAAAGGTATTCCTACAGCTGCTAAAAAACATAAGAGTAGGACTTACTTTTTTCTGTTGAAAAGGCAGACTGAAAGCCCCTGGTCTGGAAATTAAGATTTATATGTCATCCTGAATAAAAAAATTGGACAGAAAGTGAGATCAGAGAAACAATGGGCCAGGTCTATAATAGGAGCACTTTAGCACAGCTGCATATAGAGATGATGTATGCTTTAATTGCCTACTGAAGGTCAGCATAAATATAAATGACCATTTTCAAGCAATTTTATGCTTGTAAAAAGTGGCAAAAACATTTTTATCTGTGTCCATTTGAAGATATATATGGCTAGGCATCTTATGATTGCGTTGACCACTTACCTAGTATTGTTCCTATGTTCCTATAGACTGCCATACTGTACAACACCCGTGCAAGGACATAATTTGTTTTGCAGAGGGCAAGTCCTACTACATCTCTCTTTAAGGAAGCAAGTCCCTCACCCTGAACTTACATATATATATATATCAATTCTACAGTTGCACCAACTCAAAGAAGGGAGCAATCTCCTAAAAGAAGTGAATCCTTTCCAATGCACATCACACTGGCAATTATATCCTGTCGAGAACAGTTTTCCATGTTGTGTTTTTAGCATCTTTTTTTCAGTATATTACCCTTGAGGAATTTCACCTCAGCCATCTGTATAGGAGCCTCATTATCACATCACAACTAAGGATTGCACAGACGTATTCCCAATAAAATGTTTATTGAGGTTATGGAGAGGGACTCAAAATGTGTACATTTTTTATATAAGTTATTGCACTGAAAGAATGGCATGCAGTGGAGATCATACTCTACAGAATATGTCTACATTTGGAAGGAGTCCAGATGAGGCAGATGACAAGACAAGTTACTCACTGGAGGGTTCCTTTATTAATATAAATACTTGAGTGGTTCTATTCCAAATCAACAGTGACAGTCATTATTTACTGGACCAAACACCAAACAGGTCAAATGGTAGTGTTACAGTCTATACAGGTGTTGGCAGGGTTTAGGCATGGTTGTCTGTTAGCATGATAAATTTAGGAAATTGCAATATCTGTGGAGAAAATGTACGTACTACATTCATTAGAAGAGTCTACAGCTATTGCACATAAACCATCATCTGCACCTAAAGAAGAAAATCTGTTCCAAAGTTATATTAAAGCAAAAGAATTCAGATGCCATGTTAACCATGTTACCAATAAATCCAGCTGTGAATTCCAACTATTCATTTATTTCACATTCAAATCAAGTACATTTTATTCTAGATGATAATTCACATTCTGCTGTATATAATGAATTGGGCAATTATGAGAATAAAATATGGTTAATTATGAAGTGGAGTCCGATGACAAGTAGCTTATTATGTGTTTGAAACATGAATTCCATTAAAAGAAAAAGATGTCACACATTATTAGCAACATAACACGGTTATGTACTGGCATCATCTGAAGCATTATGTAGAAACTTTAATAAACAATGCAGTAAATATAGCTGTACTGTCATGTAGATATGGTTCATTCTGTTTACACAGTGCAATGTAACTAAATCAATGCATTGCACAACAGAGATTGCAAGGGAAGTTACTTGTAGTCCTTGGTACGGGTTTACTCAATAGAAGTGAAAGTAACACTGCTTTGTCAAGTACATATTAGTGTATGCCATACCAGGAATGATAATTTTCCCAGCAGAATGGAGCTGTTTTGCTTTCCATGATATCATTTTAGAAAAACATGACACGCCACTTTAAAATTGTTGCTCATGCAAATAACTGACTTTCTAGTTTTGGAAAAGAAAAGAATGTCAGAACACACACAAAGGTAGCTATACTGTGCTTTGGTAATACCTATTCTGAAAAAGCTGATAGGAAGTCCTGTCTGTAGTTGTAATGCTTTAAATTGTACATAATAACAGGAAAGGTCAATCAAAATCTATTATAAATTAGTTCCAAAAAGAAATATTTGGCATTGTAATACTTTTCTGTCTGAACATTCTACGTCACAATTTGTCAGCTAGAGCACACATTGCAGCAAATTAAAAAAAATAATTCTTAAATGCAGCATTTGTGATTGCAATACTTTTCTGAAAGGATCTGTGACATTCTGTTTTGTATTTTATTAGATAGAGCATAGGTATTAACATAGTGCTACTTAGTGAGAATAAGCACTATTCTGAAATATCCAAATTGCAACATTTTGGTTTGCATGTCATTTTAATTGGCAGTCAATGTATAATGTTTTAAAAATATCTGTGGAATTCCCCACTGTAATTACAAATTTAGTGTATAGTCCCATATGAAATTGTACATTGTGTTTTGTATGTTGGTGAGAAAGTGGTGCATTATTATAAAAAAAAAATTCATGCTAATGTTCAGCTACAAATAGCCTGCTCATAGAGCCTGTGAATTGTTGTGTTTGCCCTGTCATAATTTCTGTGAACAGAGCAATCTAAATGTAAATGTCTTTAGTTCTTTGTCTAAAGAGTGAACTGAGGAGAGCCAATGATTTTTCGATCTAATCTCCATGAAAAACAGAACAACCATATTTAAAATATTGTAGTCTTAACTTCATTTTTGCACTTTTAATGTATTGATAAACTGACTTAATATATTTACTATAAATAACCCTGTACCTTCTTACCAAAGGGAAGACATAATACTTATTTATCTCATAATGTGTTTCCTTCTGATTGTAAGCCATTTCAATGGCAATTGCAGAGATGATCCTTTTATGCTCCTACAGATTGACAACCAATGATACAGGACAATGGATATGCATATGTCACCAGTGGATATCAATTTGTTGGTGACAGAGGTACACAGTAATAACAACGGTAAATGTGGGATTCAACCAAAGTTGTCATAACAATAGAACATATTGTATTAGCACATTATTTAAATGACAGTGCAGCTGAATGTGCTATTGGCTTATAGTTCATGTCATTGTAGTGTAAGCACATTGTGATTGACACAATGAGGTACTATGCAAGGCATTCTAACAGCTAGTTACCTATACATATGCATAGTTTTATCAACATTGCACCACAATTTAATACCTTTGTTCTGACAGTTGTTATCACACTTATACTGTGTGAACACAGCATTTATGCTACAGGACATCAAGCTCATTGAGTATTTATTTAGGCAGGTAGTCTGCACATGTATTCATGTAACTTTAAACCCTACCTAGGACCTGTACTTCATGATTCAGAAGTTTGCAATTTGTGGAACGTGCTGCTGGACATTATTTGCATACCTACTTATTACTTGATGTTTTGAGGTACACAATACATTTAATGACATTTCCTGGGTCTGGAGGGCTTCTGCACTATGTTTTGAATACCACTGCAGCACATGACAATGTTCTATTGAGTTAAAAAAAAGATGAGGCACATATTGTTAACAACATAGCAGTATTTTATGCGTACAACCTATACTCGGGAATAAACAAGGGGCATGGTGATTTCTGACTGGCAATGTGTACTTTTCATTTGATCTGATGGAACACACATTGCTATTAATAAAGTTTTATGATGTCCTAAAAGACTCTGTTCTGAGTTTTCAATATGGAGCTCTGATTGGATCTGTGACATTTTAATTGCACTTTATATCAACAGAGAAGGACATACAGTATTTTAAAATAATTACCAAAACTGACATTATAATAGTTTTTCACTGGCAGTGGTACCTTGCCAATATGTTTTGTATTTTATCAGATGGAATATACATTGTTTACAGTTTGCTCTGTCATCTGTTAATAAGCATTGTTCTACAATATCCTACCTCTGAAATGTTCCTTTCATGTTATTAAGGTGGACAAGCAGATAAGCAACATTTTAAAATATTTGTGGAAACCAATATTTTGCTGTACTGTTGAAAAAGAAAAAGAAAGAAAGAAAGAAACATTTAGCATTGGCAATAGTTTTTTATTATGGCACTGACAGACTAATTTACATTTAACCACATGGGAACACACATTATTAACAACACAGTCCTCTTCTACAGTAATAAGTGATATTCTGATATATTTGGACTGTTATAGTTTGTAGTGCATGTTTTTGTAATAGAAAAGCAACATACACTTTAAAATCTATGTGGCTAACTGCACAGTTAATTCAGATGCCATGTTAACCATGTTACCAATAAATCCAGCTGTGAATTCCAACTATTCATTTATTTCACATTCAAATCAAGTACATTTTATTCTAGATGATAATTCACATTCTGCTGTATATAATAAACTGGGCAATTATGAGAATAAAATATGGTTAATTATGAAGAGGAGTCCGATGACAAGTAGCTTATTATGTGTTTGAAACATGAATTCCATTAAAAGAAAAAGATGTCACACATTATTAGCAACATAACACGGTTATGTACTGGCATCATCTGAAGCATTATGTAGAAACTTTAATAAACAATGCAGTAAATATAGCTGTACTGTCATGTAGATATGGTTCATTCTGTTTACACAGTGCAATGTAACTAAATCAATGCATTGCACAACAGAGATTGCAAGGGAAGTTACTTGTAGTCCTTGGTACGGGTTTACTCAATAGAAGTGAAAGTAACACTGCTTTGTCAAGTACATATTAGTGTATGCCATACCAGGAATGATAATTTTCCCAGCAGAATGGAGCTGTTTTGCTTTCCATGATATCATTTTAGAAAAACATGACACGCCACTTTAAAATTGTTGCTCAAGCAAATAACTGACTTTCTAGTTTTGGAAAAGAAAAGAATGTCAGAACACACACAAAGGTAGCTATACTGTGCTTTGGTAATACCTATTCTGAAAAAGCTGATAGGAAGTCCTGTCTGTAGTTGTAATGCTTTACATTGTACATAATAACAGGAAAGGTCAATCAAAATCTATTATAAATTAGTTCCAAAAAGAAATATTTGGCATTGTAATACTTTTCTGTCTGAACATTCTGCGTCACAATTTGTCAGCTAGAGCACACATTGCAGCAAATTAAAAAAAATAATTCTTAAATGCAGCATTTGTGATTGCAATACTTTTCTGAAAGGATCTGTGACATTCTGTTTTGTATTTTATTAGATAGAGCATAGGTATTAACATAGTGCTACTTAGTGAGAATAAGCACTATTCTGAAATATCCAAATTGCAACATTTTGGTTTGCATGTCATTTTAATTGGCAGTCAGTGTATAATGTTTTAAAAATATCTGTGGAATTCCCCACTGTAATTACAAATTTAGTGTATAGTCCCATATGAAATTGTACATTGTGTTTTGTATGTTGGTGAGAAAGTGGTGCATTATTATAAAAAAAAAAATCATGCTAATGTTCAGCTACAAATAGCCTGCTCATAGAGCCTGTGAATTGTTGTGTTTGCCCTGTCATAATTTCTGTGAACAGAGCAATCTAAATGTAAATGTCTTTAGTTCTTTGTCTAAAGAGTGAACTGAGGAGAGCCAATGATTTTTCAATCTAATCTCCATGAAAAACAGAACAACCATATTTAAAATATTGTAGTCTTAACTTCATTTTTGCACTTTTAATGTATTGATAAACTGACTTAATATATTTACTATAAATAACCCTGTACCTTCTTACCAAAGGGAAGACATAATACTTATTTATCTCATAATGTGTTTCCTTCTGATTGTAAGCCATTTCAATGGCAATTGCAGAGATGATCCTTTATGCTCCTACAGATTGACAACCAATGATACAGGACAATGGATATGCATATGTCACCAGTGGATATCAAGAGGTACACAGTAATAACAACGGTAAATGTGGGATTCAACCAAAGTTGTCATAACAATAGAACATATTGTATTAGCACATTATTTAAATGACAGTGCAGCTGAATGTGCTATTGGCTTATAGTTCATGTCATTGTAGTGTAAGCACATTGTGATTGACACAATGAGGTACTATGCAAGGCATTCTAACAGCTAGTTACCTATACATATGCATAGTTTTATCAACATTGCACCACAATTTAATACTTTTGTTCTGACAGTTGTTATCACACTTATACTGTGTGAACACAGCATTTATGCTACAGGACATCAAGCTCATTGAGTATTTATTTAGGCAGGTAGTCTGCACATGTATTCATGTAACTTTAAACCCTACCTAGGACCTGTACTTCATGATTCAGAAGTTTGCAATTTGTGGAACGTGCTGCTGGACATTATTTGCATACCTACTTATTACTTGATGTTTTTGAGGTACACAATACATTTAATGACATTTCCTGGGTCTGGAGGGCTTCTGCACTATGTTTTTGAATACCACTGCAGCACATGACAATGTTCTATTGAGTTAAAAAAAAGATGAGGCACATATTGTTAACAACATAGCAGTATTTTATGCGTACAACCTATACTCGGGAATAAACAAGGGGCATGGTGATTTCTGACTGGCAATGTGTACTTTTCATTTGATCTGATGGAACACACATTGCTATTAATAAAGTTTTATGATGTCCTAAAAGACTCTGTTCTGAGTTTTCAATATGGAGCTCTGATTGGATCTGTGACATTTTAATTGCACTTTATATCAACAGAGAAGGACATACAGTATTTTAAAATAATTACCAAAACTGACATTATAATAGTTTTTCACTGGCAGTGGTACCTTGACAATATGTTTTGTATTTTATCAGATGGAATATACATTGTTTACAGCTTGCTCTGTCATCTGTTAATAAGCATTGTTCTACAATATCCTACCTCTGAAATGTTCCTTTCATGTTATTAAGGTGGACAAGCAGATAAGCAACATTTTAAAATATTTGTGGAAACCAATATTTTGCTGTATTGTTGAAAAAGAAAAAGAAAGAAAGAAACATTTAGCATTGGCAATAGTTTTTTATTATGGCACTGACAGACTAATTTACATTTAACCATATGGGAACACACATTATTAACAACACAGTCCTCTTCTACAGTAATAAGTGATATTCTGATATATTTGGACTGTTATAGTTTGTAGTGCATGTTTTTGTAATAGAAAAGCAACATACACTTTAAAATCTATGTGGCTAACTGCACAGTTAAAAAAGGTGTGGCATAGATTACTAGCCACATAGCACAGCTGTATTCTTGCAACCCATATTCTGGGATTCAAAATCGGTATTAATGTCCAAGTAGAGTGTTAGTATTTTGCTTTTCACTTAAAATGTCTAAAGCATTTTGGTATTGTAATATTCTCTGTCTGTAGTTGTTGCATTTTTCTTTGCATTGTGTCCAATAGAACACATATTGCAATCTTGTTCTCTGGCAGCCATCATTATTCTGTAACCCCCCCCCCCCCAAGTTGTTGCATTCTGGTTTGCATGTTATGGCTATATGGCCATATAGCATACAGCATAGAAAAATTTCTGTGAAAACCATTATGTCCAAGTTGGTAGCAGTTTGCCTCAGTCAAGCTTGGTCAGTTTTATTCACTGTTTACATTTTAACTCTGCAGACTGGCTGCAATTAATCAGTCCTATCTGTCTGTACTGACTGCTTAATGGTCAACTTATTTGAGATACACTATTCAGCTGTCAAGTTATACCCTGCATCAGATGTGGTCTCTACTATCTTCAGTTTCATAATGCTGCAACATTGTTTTTTTTTTCCATAACTGAAGTTTCTCCAGTGTACTTTGTGTTCATGTTCTACATGGTCCTTCAGTCTTGCTTTGAACTTCATAGTCCTGTAGTTTTAGCATCTCAAGAAGAAATTCTCTGGAAAAAAGCTGTTGATGTCCACCCTTGTCTATTGTTTTACTGCTGCCTACTTTTAATTCTCTTCCAGGTAGCATGTCTTTTTTTACCATGCTTGTTTTAAGTGTAGGTTGTATGTTGTCATAGAGTACACTCATTAATTAGATTTTTTTGCAGTTTGGAGGAGAGTCATCTTTCCATACTTTTTGTATTGCTGTTTATGGAACAGTTGTAGAGGAGCCAATCTTGTGTTTGGGCTGTACTGAGAATGGAAAGGATATTTCATCTTCTTGTAAGGCCTTAGAGTTTGTAGGTTGAATACTACAGATTGCATCCTGCATTATATTACAGTAGCCTTTGTGAAATTGTGGGTAGTTTGGCTGAGATGCTATTCACTCTCTAATTGTTTTACTTATAATTCATATCTTTCTTTGGGATATTCTTATGCATATTTTTGTGCTGAACTGATCTTTCAACTCTGCTTTTTATATTTTATATAATTATTTTTTGTTGTCTATATTATTATTATTAATATTATTATTATTATTATTATTATTATTATTATTATTATTATTATTATTATTATTATTATTATTATATTCTTCTTAGAGTGTACTTGCATTAAATCATTGATACTGTTTACAAAATTTCACTTTATGCATTATTGTTCCATAGATAAATCACATTTCTAATTTTTTGTAGAGCACTTAGGAAATAAAGACTTAATAAGGCTGATGTTGAAGGTGAACATGTCACACTGTACTTTTGGGTTATAAAAAGCCGCATACGGATTGGTTTCATATGTTCATGGATAGATGCTAGACAATCAGTCATTGAACCTATCTAGCCAAAATACCCAACATTAAGAGTTACCTTCTGCTTTATGGAGAATTGCATAGGATATAGGCCTGGAAAGAATTTGTCAGTATATATTCAGATGTCTTGGTTAGCCTTGAATGAAGAGAGGGTGTACTCTCTTTAATGTGCGGTGGTAGCTTATGGCATAGCTGAGGAATATGCTATGGTAAGAAACTATTGTACCACTGTGTCTTATGAATTTGCTGATAGCCACTGGAGTCCTTTTTATGTAGATTTGAGGAAGCATTAGTTCCATGAAGGCATAATAGGTCTACGATGGTGGGGTCTTCCATGGCCCAAAAGGCCAAACATAGATCATTATGAATCAGTCTATAGTAAACATGATACAAAAAGAGAATGACCACTTGCTCTGGATAACTCAGGGACCTGAAGTCTGTGAGTTTTTCAGTTAAGAGCCTCTGAACTCTCTCCAGCTAAGTGGGCTGATAAAAAGTACATACACTAATACATATTCATTAATGGAGAGGGTAAAGAGATTAGTAAAGAGAAAGTAAGACTCCCTTGGTTCTGAATGAGGTGCCATTGGTTATTAGTTTGGCTAGATAGAATGATTTTCTAACTACAGCTGTGCCCTGATCAAGAAAGGACTGAATCATACACATGGAAACCTAAGTCTCTAATGACAGTGTCATTCATAAGGAATTAGTTCTTAACCAAAGAGAACTTTGCTATGTTTTTTGCTACTTAGTTTGAAGTCGTTATCCTTTCACTATTTGCATGCATACTGCAATTTGGTATACTATCATTTTATTGAAATAGACTTGGTCAAATCCACTTTGTTCAAAGTTTGAAACTGGAACATTGAAATTGTCGAACTTCGATATATCTGAAGTACAAATCTCATCCCTATCTCGACCCATGTTAATGCTTGTTCCTAGGTCAAATTCAAAATGTATTTCAGCTCTATCGGAATTTGGCAATGTGACTTTCTCACAGATGAGAGTCGATGATACGATCCTTTGACCGAGTCCACTTCAATAAAATGATAGTAAACCCTGCAGTCCACCTCAATACACTTTTACATCAGTGAATTCATAAATAACAGCTTCTAGTTAACAGTAGTCAGACAATTTTGTTAACTAAAAGCCAGGGGTATTTGCTTGTACATAAGAAAAATAAGTACAAACCAGAAAAGGATCAGCTCTGAGCCTTGAGAAAGTGTTTTTTCTGATGGACAAAACGAGTCGTCTGTCATAAAGTTGGGCTTCATGTGGCCAGTCTTTGATGACAAATGCAGGAAGGGGCAGGTGAGGCATAGGGCAAGGGGAGACAGCATGAAATTTGGGGTCAGATATTGGCAGGACTGGAAGTAGACTGGTCTGCCTGATGATAGAACAGTGAGAAGACAGCTGATGCAGGTGAGGAAAGGTAACATACAGAGCTTGTTAAAAAAAATATCTGTGAATCTTAAAACTTGAAGCATTGATATCACAGGGAAAGAAATGCTGGACACTGAATGAAAACCTAAGATAAACCTGGACAGTAGTTTACTGGAGATAAAGCAGGTTACAAGGTAAGATATTTCCACTTACCAAGTGGATAGTGGTCGTCAGTCTAATAGCTTATAAATTTTGATAAGATGGGCACTAGGAACTGGATGAGTGGCTGGAGTGGTCACTTAGGTATAAAGAATTCTGTGATATAAAAAAAAAGCTTTTTATATTTCAGTTTTGGAATTGTTGTTATATGTAGAAAAGGGGAAGCAACATGGAAATGAATATGCCAGGATACAGAATGCAACCACCTCGCTGGCTGACAAGCTGTGATCCTAGCTTTTTGTAGCAAAAAAAAAAGGGAATATATATATATATATATATATATATATATATATATATATATAAGCAGAAATGAATGAACATTTCTTTATGCAGGGGAAACACTTTAGTGGCCATGGTTAGGGTATTGTGTCTTCACTCCATTGCAAATCTGTTGCATGGAATTGAGATATTAAAGTTTATAGGCCAAGGTGGCCTTCTTGCTAAAGGCATTAATTTTAGTACAAATTAGTTTAAGGAAAATAGCCATGATTATAAAAGCATATTTGTTGCCCAGAAACAGTTGTCTAGATGACATTGTGATTTAGTTAAGTCCCTGTGCAAAAGCAGGTGTGATTTGATCAATGGCCATCTTCAGTTTGATTAAGTGTGTTGCATTATATCTGACTTCATATATCTGAGATGTGCAGATTTCCTTATGGTTGAGTAGCTTTTATTATATAATCAATCATTATTATAAAAAATGCTGATTTCTAACAAATGGTAGCAGTAACTTGGTAGTGTATAAGCCTTCTTTCATGGCATATTTTTTTATTTTGTCTAAGGTAACACATCTAGTTCTGTAAACTTCAGGAAATATTTATTTCCTTTACTCAGGTACCTGACCTTATTGTGCTTTAAGGAGCTGTGGATATGTTCTTCATACTGCCTAAAGGGTCTTCATCAAATAGCAAATATATATGTTGCAGCTAAAATCTTTTAATGTTTTAGGCTTTTGAAACCGTGAGGTAATGTGCTGCTTAGAGAAAAAAGATCTTAAAGGTGCTTGCACTGTCTACAAGGTCAACAGATTAGAGCTGAATATCCCAAACTACATTTAGTCTTAATATTGTATATCATTCCACATAAATGCTGGTGGCTATTTTACTTTTACATTCAAACAGCTTTTGATGATGTAACAATACAGGGAAAGGTATATCACAGTTACATGATACAAACTGATTCTCCTATTATGTCTTTTGTCTTCAGGCCTTTTTTGTTTCAAGTGTGACATCAGTACCAGCTATAGCCTTAAGATGTTTATTGGACCATGGGACTGGGAACAGAACATTAGGTTTACCCAACTAGATCTGAAGGATTTGTTCAGTCCTGGAGGTCCATTTTTATGGGATACTGCACTGCATATACTTGGTATGGGCAATATATTTGCTTTCTTAAACAAATAGCAACAATGTCATAGGTCACTGTTCATGGGGTGAGTGTCACTGTACAGGGGGAGTGGTATTTATGCCCCCAAAGTTACATATGGCAGGAAGGGAGTTGACAATGCCAGGGGATTAGGGGTGGGGTAAGTGTGATCATGGTAAGGTTAAGCTGGATCTCTCTGGTAGTTAACACATAGGATGCAAAATAAAGCTAAGGAGCAACTTCCTGTGAGACAATGTTTTGACACCTTTAGTGGCTCCCAAAGGTATGGAGAATTTCAGCAGGAAAATCTTGGGTTCAATTCCCTTGAGACCTGTCTTTCTTTAAACATTTTCCAGCCTTCTTTTAAAACAAGCACTAAGTGATCCATAGCAGCATATGACATGAAGAACCCATTCAATAGCTCACCACATCTCTTAACCTCTTAGTGCAAGAAATCTGGGAAAAACCTAAAATAATGTTTGGACAAAGGCCCAAAAATAGGGAAAGATTTTAAATATTGATCTCATCAACTTAAAAAGTTGCTAGAATAACAGCCGTTGTGTCAGTATGTAGTTTCTGGAGGACACAAAATCTGAAACTCAAAAGTGTGCCATTCTTTTGTAACTTTAATACTCAGTGATTTACCATAAACCATAGATTTTATGTGGAACAGACCAAAAATATAAGGCAACAACCTGGACATTCTATGAAAATCTGGATATTTGCAAGTTATGTAGTGCACCTTGATAGTGCTCATGTGGGCAGAGGTAGATTTGTAGCCCTTGATGCATAAGGTGGCAGAATGTTACTGTGCAAGGGTTATTTAAGAGCAAAGCCGAATAGAATGCAGAGGTCTAGCAGTAAAGGAAGAGAAAGACGAAGACTAGCAAAAATTCAAAAAATGATAATAAGAACATATTGCTATATGTTTAGAAGAGATGAAAAGAGGGGAGATAAGAAGAAAAGTGCATGTATAAAAAGGGGAAAAGAATAAACCATGGTTAGTATAAGGCCAGTGGGAGCTTATACTAAACATGGTATTTGTTTCCTTTGTAGATGCCATGGACAGAGGAGTACTGGATGAGGTGAAACATTTTGATGGAACAAGTAAACTCACTGCTTTAGGGGATGCCAGAGGCAAAGAAAATGGTCCTGCTGAAGATCTGAGCAGGCAGCTAAGGGTGAGGAGAGAAATACATTGTGTGGAGAGAGGCAGCACCAAAAAAAAAAAAAAAACAGGAGGAAGAAATAATATTGCTGCAAAAAGGAAGCACTGAAAGGATGTAGGTAGGGGTGGAGGGACAGGGCTCATTGTACTGGAAACTGCAGAGTGATGTCACATGTAATCTATTTGAGGAACATAGGATGGATGAAGGGGAACAGAGTTTTGGGCAGCAGGTAGACTGGAGTGACTATTTTAGTGGCATCCTAGCCTACCTTCTAGGAGAGGAAATGAATCCCTCCAGAAACTGTTGGAGGCAAGTACCCTGAGGGACAGGAGGCAATCAGAGAGAGTCTAATTTAAGGGAAGGAGAAAGTGAGAACATAGAGGTGGAAAAAGCAGACTGCACAGGTTCCTTTTCTGGGCACATTTGGATGGCCAGGACATGGAATTATTCAGAGCCTCAGTTGGCAGAGAGATATTAAGGTCAGAAAGGGTTCATTTTGCATACCTAATAACTTTATACAGACCATCCAAACTCTCTATAGTAATCCATATACATCCCTATATATTAATAAAACGTGGTCAAATAGAATTCTGATAAAAAAAGGGAACAAGGCAAGGATGCCTGTTATCACCCTTTCCCTATAACCTGTACTTAGAACCTCTATTCTTGCACATTAAACAAAATACATACCATAACCCCCCGTCAGTACCCAACTTCAAAATATATCTCACCGCTTTTGCAGATGATCTGAACATACACTGCATCACACCAAATTCGGATATAAACAAAATAATAACTGCAATTGAACAATTCTCGACCATGTCTAACTATAAATGAAATAATAATAAAACCAATATTTTCCCCTTAAAAACACCCAAACTCATTCCATTAATACCACTTCTGGACAAGAAACTAAATATTTGGGAATTACCTTTTTCCAGAATAAACGAGATTTCTACCAATATAATGTAACTCTCAAATGGCAAAACATAATGCAAGATTGTAAAAGGTGGAACAACCTAAAACTACCATTCATGGTGAAAGTACCAATAATAAAAATTAATATTTTACCTAGACTAACGTACATTTTCATGACATCACAGGTAATAATACATAATAAACTCTTTAACCAAATACACACCTTTCTGGCAAAGTTTATGTGGGAACCTAAGAAAAACAGAATTTCCTGTCCAAAATTAACACTGCCTAAGAACAAAGGAGGGCTGAATCTATCGGATTTTAAAACCTATTACTCTATCATTAACACCAACAGAATACTAAGAATAGCTGAACACGATGCGACAAAGAAAAAACGGTCTCCTCCTTGGGTGACAATATACTATAGATATATTAAAGCACTAGGTATCAATCCTAAAGCACTCCCATTCCTGAGTCAAAAAGAAATAAAAACTTACAACATTCTAGATCACTTAAAACACTCTATCAACATAACACAAAAATTGTTTCAATCTTTGGACCTTGGACAAGCCATAACAATACTACAACCTCTCCATAAAAACCCAAACCTAAAAATAAATAAAATGCTAGACTTAGAAGGCTTCCTGCATCTAAAAGACAAAACAATCCGAGATATCTTCCCATATCTTAATTGCACAATACAGGAAATTAGGACTAACTTAAATCTTTCCAAATCTTACATAATAATACTAAGACAAATCAAAGAACTGTGTTCCAGTTACCTCCAAAACACTACTGTATCCAATAGTGACATAGACACTAGCAACTTGCTTTGGAAAACTATTCTTTCAACAAGGAAAACTATTACTAATTCATATAAAATGATAAGTAAGTTTAAATTCCAGAAGGAACTTCTTTTTTCCAACTACTGGCGAAAGCTAAAATCCTCCATAGATGACCAACAAATAACACAAGCAATTAGCTTAACACTGAAGATCATACCACTTAAAAAATTAGCTTACACGCAGCTAATGATCAATAATAACGTTTACATCACACCTGCAATCCTCCACAAATTCAATACATCAAAGTTAGCACTATGCCCACACTGTAAGCACCAGATAGCCGACCTATTGCATATATTTTGGAGTTGCAAATCTGTGTCCAAATTATGGAATTCTCTCAAAGTACAGTTACAAAAGATGAGCAACCAAACATCAACATTAACATGGGAATTTGCCTTATTACACATTCTTCCAACTAACATCCCAAAAAAACAAGCAAATACACTCAATAGTTTTTCTACTAATGAAACTATATATAGCTCTCAAATGGCTAGCTCTGTTGAATATATCTTGGGGGGGGGGTTAAACAAATAGCCATAAAACATCTCTTAGCTCACAAAATAGTAATGGATAAAATAAACCAGAACATAAAGTCCAGAGAAATCTGGGAACAAACCTTTAATATAATATTAGCATAGTCAACCACATAGCAACTTAAGAATACACATTAATGGAACCTAGAAACTCATACAGGATTTGATAGACTAATCACAGTTTGGGTATTAAGATTGTATGTGTTGTTTTGTACAACAGTTGAGTTAATGGTGAAAGCATCTGTGTAAATAGTGTAAATAAATGTGTTGTATGACCTACACCTTATGGTATTAACACTAATGTATAATATACTCCTATGGTCATGTTGTAAAGATCTAATTGTTTTTTGTGTCATATAAAACTGTAAAAGAAGAAGAAAAATTATTGAAAAAAAAAGAAAGGGTTCCTTTTGGAATGTTCAGGGAATTAATGCACCTAATGGTGCACATCCATCTGCAAGTGAAAGAGAGGATCTGATTGGCCCATCATGGCAGCAGTGGGTTGATTTAAAGGGTTTGCAACATTCTGCAGGTTCCATTGCCCTCTGAGAAGGAAGATGGTCGAGTAAAGTTTATCAGCTTTCTATGTTTGCAAATTGAAATGACAGCCTGCATGGTAAATCTGTGTGAGGACAAACTGCAAAGACTGAAAGACAAGATCAAGGTGATGAGGGAGATTAAAGCATGGCTGGGGAGGATTATAAAACTCTTGGGGCTGATTTCATTTTTCTTACAGCGAGGTGGTTATCAGCTACACATTCACCAGGTCCTTGGCGAAGGCCTTGTAAGAAGGAAGACAGAAGCTCCACCAGGTTAGGATCACCAACGAACTGAGGGGAATCTACAGGTCTTGGCAGAATTCTTAAAAAAGATTTTAATGTGGTAACATACTGGCAAGAGGAGTGGGCAAATTATACAGTCCTTCATTTGTACATGGGCAAGCAATGTGGACCTACAGCTGTACATGGATGCAGCAGGACCATTTGGACTTAGTTTTTTTTTTTTTTTTTTTTTTAACAGGGTGGTGGCTCTTCATACTCTTTCTGGTTACATGAAGCCAAAGTTAAGAAAAGACATAACATTTTTGGGACCTATACCCATTTGGGTAGCCCTAGTAGTTAGAAGGGAGAGTTCAAAAACTGCAAAATTTGGTTAAACACAGATTTTCTAAACAGTAATTACAGTCCTTTCATCAAGGTACACTAGGAAAAACAGAGCACACCGGATCATCAGAAAGCTACTAGTACATGTGTTAATTTACTGCATTTCATTTGCCATATTGCACATGCCAGGTATGTGGAATGAAGTTGCTGCCTGTCTTCCTTGACAGCAGTTGCACAGGTTTAGATCCCTAGTTCTGAGGTGGGGGGGGGGGGGTTCTTGTTGGAGAATGAATAATTGGCAAAGGAGTTGTGGGCACCTAGCACTAGGTTAGTCTTTGACAGAACACTCGTCCCACAAGATGAAAGGAATAAAAAAAAAAGTTGCCACACTTGGAATGAAGATTTGTGGTGCAGCAGTGGGAATGTAGGGGTACTATGATGACACCCAAGGAACTCAGAGCAACCATCAGCTGGATCCTGGAGGGAGCATGGATCCCTTGCATAACAAAGAATAGATAGTGGGTACGATGCTCATGAGATAGAGAAGAGTAAAAGGAAGAAGTAGAGATGTTGCTAAACCACTACAGAAATGGTCATATCCAAAACTAATGGTGAGACTGAGGGGAACTGTGATAGGTGTACTGATAATGATTGAAATAACAAAGACAGATGTTTATAAAGTCAACACCAAAAGATCAATTTTGCAAACACTGACACACTACCATGCATGTGCTGATCAACATTCTTGTTACATGCAATACCTGTTAAACGAAAAATAATTTAAAACAACATTTTTGCAGGAGGGCAAGCCCCACTGCACCCCCACACCACCTGATAATTATATATGCTAACCCTAAGATCACACACTCTCAGGGAAAGGGCATATTTCCACAGCCCAGGAATTATGTGATCTTGCACACCTGTTGATCATTTGTTTAGTCGATCAAATTGTTTGGGCTAAAAAGATGTCAACTAGAGATAGGGTCAAGCAAATTCAGTCCACCCATGTGAATGGTTATCAACATGGTCTTGAGGGACTTGTTGAAGGTTAACAGCATCAGCAGTACAGCTGATGTCATTTGGTCAGAAAATGTTAGACTGGTGACTTTGGAGGCAAGCCACTTGTGATGCAGCCATAGAGGGAACAAAGAAGTACATTAATAGTAAAGTGCAGAAAACAGAGCAAAGACTGTGGTTATTAGCCTTAAGGCATGAGGACTTGGAGGATCAGCACCCAGTCTGGTTTCATTTGGATGGGGTCTATTTGTCAGACTTTGGACATGATTTGTTCACACTACACATGATCTTGACACCACAAGAACTTTATGGAAGAGAGAATAAGGTAGTGACTATCCAGCATTACAGGGTGGGGAGTTGAAACAGGCGGACATGACAGGCTAGATGCCTGGTGGGCTAGCTGGTTGGGGATGAGGGATCCCCCCCCATTCCTATGTCATGATTAGTTGCTCTGTTTCACCTGGAGTTAGAATGGTAGGGGGATCAATGCAACTGGGAAGGTCTACATTGCTAGGCCATAGATAATATACATGAAATCAAGCACATATTACTGGTTCACTGGTAGTGTGCTTGCCAGGATGTATTAGATACATGGCATTTTGTTGCCTGTCAACAGAAGGCACTGCCGCTGGAATCCAGGAAGGTTTGGATTCATGAAAGAGGACGCCACATAAGTAAACAGACGACCAGGGTTAAGCAGGTGATTAGGCAGGAGATTCCAGGAGTAGGATATTTCAAGTACTTTGATGATCAGTGTGATGCTATAGATACTGTTAGGATGCTGGATATTGTAACAATTTTAAGCAATGTGTTGAATGATGTGGAGACTCATTAATCAATATTAAAGTGGAAATACCTATCTGTTGTTAATCACAATAAAACTGGTTCTCAGTCTCCAAATAGGTTTAGTTATTTAATAGGTTGGGCAGGGAAGGACAAGTATAGTTTTGTCTATCACAGGTTTGGTTATTTAAAATCTCACGCTTTGAAGGCCAACCCTACATGTGACATTTTTATTTTTCAAGTTTTTTATCGAACTTAGTACACATAGATTGATGTTTAGGTTCACAAGGTTGTCATTAATGCCTGTATGAGTAATAGTATCAAGTTCCTTCACCAGGTTCAAGTATGCTGTATGCACTGATTAACTACATTCAACTACTTGTGCTACTGTTTTAAAGCAGTTACTAGTTTGAGAAGGTCATCACCTGCATTTGGCAAAGTCAATTTGATCTGGTCAGAAATTATACTTTCCATGGCTTTTCAAACAAGTCTGGTAAGACTATTGGGTATGTAATTTTTCCTAAATTTTCTAAATTCCTTGAGTAAAATCAGACTTACATCTTGCACATCTTCCTCATCGCCAAACGTTTTGATACCCATCCTTTCACAACGGGCAGCTGTTGTTTACTCAATCTTATATTACTTTCTACACCTCTACATGACACTCTTTATATCAACCACATACCACATACACTCTACTATCCTCTGTCACACAAATGAGTGAAATAATCTCATACCCACTTCTCCATAGCTGCAAGCCTATCCACCTACCTATATAAAAGAATAAACCAATATATATAAACTCAACATCACGAACACCAACCCTCAATTTTAACACTAAAAATAAATCCCTTTTCTACTACTATCTTCCACCATGCATTTCACCATACCCTGGCTCACAACACCTCACCCTTAACTCTGTCAATACCCCCAGTGACTCCTTCTCACCTAACTTCCTACAGCTATCAGCAGGTTGCACCACAGTAAACAGCATGTTATCAGCTCCTTAATCTGCAGCATCAACTGCCACACATTATCATTGAAAACAACCTATCACCCCCCTCATAACATGGTCTTCACCCACATCATAGTATTACCACAGCCTTCTTAGTTTCATTGTCAAAATAAACCACAACAGAAATATAGGCAACCTAACAGCTGCAGTATTCCTCGACCTGTCAAAACCATTTGGCATAGTCTCCATTACTAGGCTGATTCAAAACCTTGCTTTACTGAGATTGGAGACATAATCACTTTCCTTGTTCAAAAGCTACCTGTCCAATAGATCACAGGCTGGAAAATGGCAAAATACTTCTTCCTTCCTTCTTTTTCCCTGACTCAGTAGGAGTAGCGCAAGGATCCATTCTCTGACTGCTGCTCTTTACCATATTTTACTAACCACCTACACACAACCAGCAAACATGCCACCATTCTTCTGTATGCAGATAACTCAGAACTCATCTGCACAGCAAAAGCCTTGAGCTTCAAAAACTAAGCCAGAGATCTCTTACCTGCATTGAAACCTGGTTGTCCAACTCCCAACTGTTCTCGAATCCCAAAAAACTTAAATACTTACATATTTGCCCCCAAACAAGTCTGTAACCTAAAAACAATCTTCATGCTAACCTCCTCATGCAGCACAAAAAACAAAACTTTTTTCTAATACTAAGCTGCTTGGAATCACCATTGATGAACATCTAAAATCTGAATATCATATAAAAGAAAACATGTATGAAGCCAGGCTTACTGTCCAGGATGTATTCTTATTTAACAAGCACTACAAGAAACCCATTACTTCTACCTTCCTGCTTCTTACAGTCCTCTCTGCTGCTCGAGTACTGAGCAACCCACAAGCCTCACAATCAAAACTCCATGAGTAATCTAATGACAAAAATTGCCACCTGTTTACCTTATAAAGAACACCATTACCTTGCTCTTAAAAACTTTCATAGCTAAAACTAACCCACTATTTATCATTCTCACAACTCTAAGCATATACCAACTCATCTACAAAACTGACCATTGCCCAGTCCTAATTAACATTCTTCAATATTAATCCACAGATCGACAGCTTCACTCCACTAACAAACAACTCATTCTGTATAACCCCATCTAATAATTTGGATGGTAACTCTGTGTTCCCCTTCTTTGTATCTAAACTATCAAACCCAGTCACCACTATTTAGATAAAATAATGATTGCAAACTTTTAACATTTAACTCAGACTACACTTACTGGATACATGACTCAGCCCTTGTTCCTCAGCAGGCTAACCCTACACTGGCTTGACCTTTCTAGACAGCTTTCCCTTTGTCTTCTATCTTCAGTCACATGATATGTTACAAAACTATTGAATTTAACTTAAGGTGAGCCTTCCTCCATTCTATTTCTTGCTTTTCTTTTCTACTCTTTCTCATAATTGGCACTCAAAATGCTTCTCACCTAGTTTATTCTACTTCTCCTTTTACCTTATCTCGAGGTCTAGTGTCTTGCTGGCTCTAATCTTTACCAATGTAGTTCCCCTTCTTCCATTTCCCAAACCCACCTATTCTAACGCCTTTAGATATAAATGCATCTCTCCTTATCTACTCCCTACACAATCTATCTGACTATTACATAAGAACTCCTCTCTACTTCCATTTATGTCCGGTACTTCATTGCAAATACTTTTCCTATTTTGCTCTGATACTGATAGGCAAGTTTATATGAATGTATATGAATGTGACTAATTTTTAAAATCAATCTACTGAGAATCTGCTGTGTTTATGTAATTGTGAAAATTATCAGTGCAATTGTAAATCTACATGATTACCTTTTGCTTTTGCTTATTATGTTATCAAACTAGACAAATTACTGTAACTTTATTTTTCTTTTAGGGGCATGTTACCTTTTTCATATTGATATATGGAGCTTTTCTCCCCAGGCCTCTGCTGAAAAGGGGTTCACTATTTCTGACCCAGCCAGGCTATCCCAGCAAATAAATAAATACATAAATAAATAAATAACAAGGGTCAGTGGTCGGGCCTCCGTTATCTAGGAGCATCAGGGTAGATGCATCTTTCTTCAAGGGTCATATTAAAGAAGATTAGCAGTCGTTCAGGTAGCCTACACTTGGTTCTAATTATTGTGCTTCATGGTATGTTATCTTAACTCATGGATATAATGTTCTCTGGTTTAGGAAGTGCTGCCATGACTTGCTCCCTAGTGATTTTTTGGAGGTGTCATGTAGTGAGGAATCTGTAGACAGTTATAATGGTGTTGAGATGAAGTTCACACTGAATTTATCACTTAGGGTATCAGCTATTTATTTGGGATCAGAAAGTTTGGTATCACTGTAAATCAATTCTGATCAATGGTGGGTGTTGCTTATTAACTTTATAACATTGTTAAAGAAGGATTTATTATTACTTTTGAGAAGAATTTATTATTACTTTTGATATCAGTAGTCATCCAGGGGTCATAGTCAGCTCTGTATTTTCTGACTACTGCTCAAATTCTTTGTTAGAATATCTGAGTGCTTTCTTAACATGGGGAGTGTGTGCATACCTAAAACCATGTACACCACAGGGCTATTTTCTGCAATGTTAGAGTAACTATATTACATTTTTCATTACTATTCCCTTTGGATCTCTTGCTTACTTACTATGCAAAGTCATAATAATTCAACAGTATAATGTCATAAACTGTTGCAATAAAATCAGCTAGGTGTTGCAATGCCTGCTTTAATAACTCAAGCACAGCAAAATCAGCATAGATATATGAACTTATCAGACCATAACCTGGTGTCTTTGTTTCATTTTACATAACATTATTAAACAGTCTACTTATGCTGAACTAATGAGGTCAGAAAAAGACTGAACTTGGCCATGTCTACAGTAGGGTTTGCCTTTATTGGTCTGAATATACCATAAAGACTTGAAACGTAAAGATTCATGGGCATTTAGAAGTCTTGTAGCTGAAACAGTCTTTAAGAGTCCAATTGCACATATCCCTTGGGCCTGTACTACAGGGGATTTAAGGTATCACACATCTAATACCGTATAGCTAGTCTGAGTCTTATTTTTCATTTGTCAAATCTGAGGCATCAACAGACCTGGGTAACTACAGACCTATAAGTCTGAAGAGTTTCTCCATTAATGCAATGGAAATGACATTACAGTATTGATAAATAAGGACACAGGTAACCTGCAGACTCTTGACCCAAGCCAGTTCAAATTCATCAAAGCCAGATCCTGCCTACTTAACTTGGTCAACTTCCTTGTAAAGGTTACTGAAGCAATGGATGAGTTTAAGTTAGTACACAGTGCATATCTAGACCTTGCAAAGTCATTAGTACCATCCCACATTCAGGTATCATAGAGAAACTCCCAGCTAAATATAAATCCCTGTGTACTGCACTGGATAGGAAATTGGTTCACAAACAGAACCCAAGAAATTAAGAGTAGGTGGCTGAACCTCCTCCAAAAGTCCTGCCACTAGTTGTGAATCCCAGGGTTCAATCTGTGGGCCACTACTGTTTTTCATTTACTTCTCAGACATCAGAATAAATGTCAAAGATTTATTTGCAGATGACTATAAATTTGGTGCCATATAAACTCTACAGAGAACTCCAGAATCCTCCAAGATGGTCTTTCCCAAAACATTGTCCTAAAACTAAGTGACAAAAAATGTTTAGCTGTATAATTTGGCAAGCGTAACCTCCCTTGTAACTATCACGATAACAACACACCCTCTGAATGTTAATCCAGTATCCAGGGATCTACATCCATGTTAATAATGAACTGTCCTTTGATCACCGTGTTTCCACTATTGTAAGGAAATCCTTCTTCATCACACAACTTATATTTAAAGTTGTAGCATCCAGATCCAGGTATGCAATCATTCCACTGTACTTGGCCCTCATTGGGCTGTCCATTTGCTAACTATCTGTCTAAACACTTGTCACAACTAGAGTGACCACAACACTTTTCACTAAAAAAATCAAGTGTCTGTATCACAAAAATATGGAAACTGTTTTAAATCCTTATCCCTGTTCTAGGTAACATACAGGTTATTAAGAGGTATCCTCTTTCTCATATATAGAGCTTCAAAAGACCCCATCCTGTCTGACCTATTACACATTTATATGTCCAATGGCTGTGTGAACACCAGCTCATGGTTTCTTGTCCCTTTTGCAATATAACTAGAAAACGTTGGCGGGATAGATATGTATCAGAGAAAATACCTTTTTATGGAACCCTCTTTCACAACACATAAAGCAAGGTACTTCTCATACTCTAGTCAAACATAATTTAGATGAAAAGATGGGAACCTACGAAATTATTTCCAGTTTAGCAACCATTTCGCTCATGGATAGGAGAAATAAGTAAATCTCCCAACATATCCTTGCTCTGCCCGCCTGTTGGTTATTCTCATGCAAAATATAAAGGCTAAAAACAACCATAGAAATGTAATACTAGGCTTCTTTAGAGCCTTACAGATCAGTAGTCTAGCAAGTACCTATGAACCAATGAACTAATTTATAAGGGACAGAGAAATTAATAACAGTGGCTATGGTGGAACTAAATAGTAGTTTTGTGTAGTGGTCTGAAAGCTGTCAGTTGTTTAAATGCACAGATTATGTATATTCTATATGGTATGATACTGTTTGATCATAGAATATGTACCTATTCAATTCTAGGTTCATAGGTAGGTACTAGGCTATTGGCCCTAGGGCCTATATAAGCCTAGCCAAATGGTACCCAGGCTTTTGCCACCCAAGAAAATTATTTTCCTGTGCCCCTGTCAAGCAGAGCCACAGAAGTGATCCCCAAGGTGAATTTCCTATCTCCCATCCAATCATCAAGATTTTTCTTGAAGAGTGCTAATGAGGAGGTTTGCTTGATATAGATAGGTAGTTTGTTCCAGAGTATGGGAAGTCTCTGAGACAGGAATCTACCCCTCCAGCTTGTTCTGTTTATTGTGTTGACAAGGTTTAGGTCCCTAGAGCATGTAGCTCAGAGGGATTGGAATTTCTTTATGTGGAGCAAGTCCAACAGCTCTGGGTTTGACATAGCTTTGTATGTTAGGCAGAGATCGCCTCTGAGTAGGCGATATGTGACAGAGAAAAGCTGGAGTTTTTTGAGACGGTCTGCCTAGGGCATCTGTTTGAGGCCGGTAATCCTCTTTGTGAGGTATTTCTGTGGCCTTCCCAGTTGTTGTAGATGGGTACATACCAAAAGGGGCATTGCACTCTATAATGGGTCTAATGAGTAATGAGTAAAGGGGAACAATGACCTCTTTTTTCCTGGATGAGAAACCTTTTGTGATGAGGTGTGCCATGTATAAGGATTTCCTGACTATTGTGGCAATGTGATTAACAAAAGACAGACTACTGTCCACCTGTTTCCCAAGGTCTCTTATCACACTTTCAGTGTTAAGTAGACTACCGTCTATGTGGTAGTTCATGGGTACAGAGTTTTTACCAAAAGGGATGACAATGCACTTTTTGGCACTGAGCTTGAGGCCATGGCTTTGACACCAGGCATCTGTCTCAGTGTGGCCCTTTTGTAGGATATCCACATCGTTAGGAGATTTGATTATGGCTCCTAGTTTGCAGTCATCTGCGAACTTTGTTAGCCAAAGACTTTCTGTGTTAGCCTGTACTTCAGAGAAGTAGATACCAAACAGGAGAGGACCTAGGACTGAGCCCTGTGGTACTCCACTTGTCACTGGTCTGAAGTTGGATTTAGAGTCTGCTACTTTTACAGTGTGGGTTCAGTCAGTGAGCCAGTTGGCAACCCATCTTGTGACATAAGGATTTATACCTAGTTTAGTGAGTTTGTCTATAATTCCAGAGTGGGGGATGGTGTCAAAAGCCTTGGCAAGATCTAGATAGGCTGTGTGTACCACCTTACCCTCATCTACAGCTTTGGTGACTGCTTCAAAGAAGTCTATCAGGTTTAGGAGACATGATCTGCCTTTTACAAACCTAAACTGGATAGGGTCCAGAGTTTAGAGATTACCAATGTCATTGTTTATAAGTTTCATGATGATACGCTCCATAGCCTTGCAGTCCAGGCTTGTCAGGCTAATGGGGCAGTAGTTCCTGAGGTCCATGATGGTTCCCCCTTTGTGGAGTGGGAAAACCGTTGCTGTGCACCATTCAGTCGGCACAAAGCCTGAGCTGAGGCTATGATTGAACATGGTACTTAGGTGGGGTGCCAGTTCCTTCTGTAGTTCATGTAGAACGCAACCTGGGATGTTGTCAGGTCCCATGGATGCTGTGTTCTTGGCTTTGGAGAGTGTGTTTTTTACCTGTGCAGCCATGAATACAGGTACTTTGCATTTTTCTGGTATAGAGATGGGCCCTTTAGGGGATGAGAGAGGGGTAAAGTTAGCACTGAACCTATCTGCCAGGATGTTGGCTCTGTATATTTAGGGCCATTGTGCTGTAACTCAGAGCAGATCTGAGTGTTGCCATTGAGATTCTTGACATAGCTAATGCTTTGTGGTTGTCTTTAGAATCAGTGGCGATTTTGTTTTCGTAACTAGCTTCGGAGGATTTTATGAGGGATCTCAGCTTCTTACTGAGGCTGACCACGGAGTTCCTCCAATCATGGTATTTTACTGATTTTTGCAACAGTTTCTATCTTCTGTTGTAGAGTTTGTTTATAGCAGGGGACCACCAGATTGGCTTCTTTTTTTTGGAGGATAGCATCTTGGTTCTGTTAGGGATTGCACGATCCATGCACTCGTGTAAGTGCTTATAAAGTGCAATTGTATAGGATTCAGCAGTCGTATCTGTATTGTCCATCAGCATGGGTGTCGTGAAGTTTGCCACTTCTGTCTTAAGAAGCGTGATGTTGGCTTTGGAGAAATTTTTTATGGTGGTTTCCCTAATGGGGGGTGGGACTGGGATGTGGATGTCTAGGGTGATTTGTTTGTGGTCGGATCTGACCAACAAGGAATTGACCTCTTGTGTGGAATACCGGTTGCCCATGTTGGTAATGACCAGGTATAGGATATTTCTGCCCCTGGTGGGGGTGTGGATAAGTTGATCCAAGGCATTGGAATTTATGAATTCCAGAAAACGTTGAGCACAAGAGTTGGTACATAAGTAGTTTTCCCAGTTAATGGTGGGATAGTTGAAATTGCCCATTATTATAGTGTTAGGTTGTACCCTAATATTTTCCAGTGTATCAAGAAATGAGGAGTGGGAATCCTGAGGCATGGTGGGGGATCTGTAACAAGCTACAATTTGCATTGTGGTCTTGCCCAGAGTTAGTTGCACTTGGATAATCTCAGATACATTATGCTGAGCTAGGGAAGATTTTTTCATGCAGTAATTCATAGGACCACCACAGGCATTTAAATGTATTATATAAGAACTGGTTGTTTCTTGATTAGTGAGCAGCACTTAATAAGGATTACAGTCCCCACATTATATTTCTTGCTTTGGCATGTGCCCAGATAGATAACTGTGTAGATAAGGTGTTTTAATTTATTATAATAAAAGTATCACATTGGGATGTGCAGAACAGTGCACTAAAATTAGTTATGTAGGGCAGGTCTGACAAAAAGCTCCTTTTACAAACTTATACTAATAAATGTAAAGCAAAATGCAATAAGTAACATTTTAGAACTTAGGGTTATATCCACTGCTCTTAGCAAAGCTTCAACCATTGCAAAACTAATTATAATGTTTTGGTTAAATAATAACATTTTTCTTATAGATAAAAATAACCACTTCATTGTTGGTTTATGTTTTTATTAGAGAAAAATTACAGCAATTCATCTGGATAGTAAGTTAGGTAAGACACTCAAGGGTAGAACATAAATATCTGGAACAGTACTTTAGAAATTCTATATTCAGAAAAAAATAAAAGGGAACATGATTTTACTGGCCACCAACAAACAGCAGTAGTTTGTCTTGAAATGACCTCTTTGAAATTAAATATCTCCATTTCTGTAGGGAATTCTGTAAACAGCCAATGTTTAATCAATTTTTCAACCATTGCACAGTAAACACCTTGTATCATTTATTATCTGTACTTCAGTTATCTGGCATAACAGTACATAGAAAATGCATGCATCATATTTTATACTAAAGTGATAATATATTTCTTTGGAATATGTCCCAACCACAATACCTCAAGAGAACAATATTCTTATAGACCTCCCACCAGAAGCATATGTGAATTAGTTTGTGTACTGTGGGAGCTGTTAGCCTTCCACTTGAAAAAACAATTCTTAGAAAATGCCTTTTCACCTTCTGGAATGTCTACCATTAATTTTAAGAAGTTTTGACACAAGAACACCTGCAGCGAACATAACTGATTAAAGTTAATACGTTTTGTGTGTAAAAAATGTTCTCCTACCAGCCATCTGCTATTTATCCCAAACATATCATATACAATACTTGCTATGTCACTCTGTGAGATTTATGATTTTGACACATCCCCTTTTTAAAGGGTCAGTATAAGACAAAGTGATCTGATTTTTTTCCATTCTATCGCAACAGCATTATTTCCCCCAGTGTACACAAGATTTCTTGAAATTCAAATATTACAAAGAAGATGGCATAGCAATTATTTATGGCATGAGTTAGCCTGCTGTGCATGACTAACGTGAATATTTATTTGTACTATGCAGTATGCAAATTGATTCTTAATGAGAGTTTTAAACTTGCTGTAATCAACAAATGTTTTCTCATTGTTGAGATACTTCAGGCGTATGGTTTTATGATTATTAACTTACATACTATTATTTGCTTGCATGCATTTGTTTTTAAATCTGCATTTATGAATCTTAAAATTACTTCTCAAATTATTGTCACCTTGTACAAGTTTATTTAAACATGACACTTACCAGATATGCAGTAACTTATAGAATACAGCAATCTCTAGCAAACAGACCTATGGCTATAAGTTTATACCATGAATTGCTTAAATTTTTTTTTTGTTCAAAAATTGTTTCTAGGAATAACCTTGCATTTACAATTATTCTAGCTTGGTATACAATGCTCTGCTATTAACATTTTTCTGTACACTGTTTTGCAGGATGTCTTTACTAACTCCTTCTCATAAACTGTATGAACCATTATTATTCTCAGCTTTTCCTTTCAATTTTCCTTTCAGTCATATCTTGTTCTTTTTTTTTTTTTTTTTGCTAAATGAATATTTCAGTAAATACAAAAACTAGAACTAGAAACTGAAATGTAGCAAGCATGTGTGTGTGTGTGTGTGTGTGTGTGTGTGTGTGTGTGTGTGTGTGTGTGCGTGTAAATGATTGTGTATCATTTCATTTAAGAAACGATGTATGAAGTATAAATGGTCAAAAAGAATGACTGAAAGCACATATGACCAAAAATCAATTTTGTCAAAAATATTCTGCACAACATATACACCACAAAAAACTTTTTTTCAGAAGGAGGTAAGACCCCCTGCACCATATAAGTAAGGGGTTGTGCCACTGTACTACCCTTAATTATATATTCTACCTCCATCATCATACCCCTGTGCAGAAAAAAAAAAAAAAAAAATATCACACACAGTCAATCAGTGCTGGCGCACAAACATCGACAAATCTTGGGGTACAACATGACAGTGTGTATTGTCATTTCATACAAAATCTTCTAAATGACACCCCCTAACTACTCCCATGAGCAAAAACAACAATATAAATACAATTTAGAGACTTCTACAGTTTTTTAGTGAAATGGCTTTTCAGTCAATTGTACTTTCAGTCAAACGTACTTTCTGTTATGATTTTATTTTTTGTGATCAGTGCACAAAGCATTAATCAATATATCATAATTCCTCAGATTTATTTTTTATGCTTCCTTTATTATTAACATTGACCACAAATAAGGAAAGGAATAGATTATGGCACTTTGGGGGATGATAAGTGTGATGTCCAGATCAATATCCCACTGAACTGCCAAAAAAATAATGTGACATCCAGACAATACCTCACAGACTGTCAACAATAATGGAATGTCTCCCACTATCCTGAGTCAGTAACTAAGGAGCTTCAATCCTCACTACTGAATCCAATGTGAGACTGTCACTTAAACAGGAGAAATATTCCACAATTCTTCCATAAAAGCACAACTGGAACATGCATATATAGCCTGGGACTGGACTGTATATTTCTGTCCACCTCAAATATAACTCCTTATTATATACTCCAGAGCAATGTGCCCAAGTTTAATACCTCGGATACACTCACATTTAAATAAATTAAATCTCACACATCCAAACACTTCTGGGCAAGCCTGACACAGATTTCCAGTTGTGTTCCTTCCCCAAAGTAATATAGTAATGCTACCATCAATCAAAGTGGTTACATGCCCTTTTAAAGAGGTGTCCAGTTATGAAAATTAGATATTAAAACAAATGATAGCAAATGACCTAAGTAGCCAGGTTTTCATAGTGGCCCGGCAAATTATCAAGACAAGATTAAGTACTCTCAAATCACTAAACAAAAACACTGATTGACCAGCCACAATGTAAGTTAGTAAAAATATTTAATAATGAGCAAAATGATTACAAATATAAACAGTAATTTCCAATAAACAAACAGAACTCAGTCACCAGGAAAATGAAATCAATACTTTAGGATAGAAATCCATTATTAGAAAAACTCTGATGTAACTGATTAGCTATAATTTTCCTATCTGACTAAAGAACACTGTCCTTGATCTAAACTAAATTACTACAGCAGAACAAAGGCAGCATTACAGTTCTTGGTCAGTCCTTTTGGGTATCCACTGCACAGTACATCTGTGAACAACTCACAGCTGTCAGTTAACTGACAACTACAAGTGACTTCTGTAACTGACAACTGACTTCAACTGTCTTCAGCAGGCTCTTTTATAGACAGCTGTTTACTAAAGTTCTTCCTGTCTTTCAGCTTCTGACAGTAACACATAACAACTGTCAACATTTCAATGGCATCATCTGCAGATCAACTGAATGTGAGACAGTTTGCCTTATGATCTTTCTTCACGAACATGAACAGTTAGAAATGTAAAAGGACACTGTTCAAATCTTTAAAACATTGTGTACAAACAAATTATAAATAAACATGTAAGAAATGATTTACAATATCATAGCTAGTCATGTTGGCATATAATACACAGATTAATCTGAAATTATATACAAAACATCAGCCAGACAAGCTAGCACAAATGACAGTGTATAATTTCTTCACATTCCTCCCCCATGATGCAATCACAGTTTTCCAGAGATCTTGAAAAATGGCACTTGAGAAAATGGGTCTGTCTGGGAATATCAACCCACTCCTCTCCTGGCCAATCCATTTGCATTGGCATTATTAACCCCATTGCAGCATTCTTCTCCTTCTGAGGAAACTTGGCTGAGCACAGTCCCCACCCCATAATTTGATACATCTATTTATACAACAAATTCTTTACTATAATCTGAGCTGGCTAACCCAGGGGGTCCTCCCGAAATCTCTTTAAGTTCTTGCAATGCCTGTTCACAATCTGTGGTCCACACTACCTTATCCAGCTTATTTTTCCTAGTTAGGTCAGTAAGGGGTGCAGCTATTGTACTATAATTGGTAACAAATTTTCTATAGTACCCTGCTATTCCTAGAAATGCTCTCACTTGCATTTTAGTAACAGGAACTGGACACACTTGAGTAGCTTCCACTTTGACATGTTCTGGCCTAAAGGTACGACTCCCCACTCTGTATCCTAAGCAAGTGACCTCTACAATACCCACCTGACACTTACTAGGTTTAATGGTTAGTCCCTAACATGTTGAAGGTGCTCCGGCCAGGAAGGGCTATAAATACCAATGACATCAAAGTATGCTAGAGCATAATCTCCTGCTCCTACTAAAACACAATCTACCAGTTGCTGAAAAGTTGCTGGGGCATTTGTCATTCCAAAGAGCATCCTTGTAAATTCATATAACCCAAAAGGAGTTATAAAAGCTGATGTCTCTCTAGCCATGGGAGTCAAGGTTACCTGCCAGTATCCCTTGGCCGGATCAATAGTGGTCAGATATCTAGCCTCACCCAGCTGTTCTAAGGCTTTGTCTGTTCTCAGCATGGGGTATGCATCTGACTCTGTATAATTGTTTAATTTCCTATAGTCTATGCAGAACCTAACATCACCATCCTTCTTTGGTACCAACACTAATGGGGAAGCCCGGAAACTATTGGATTTCTGAATTGCCCCCAGTTTGAGCATTCCCCTTATCTCCTCCTTTAGAGTATGCTTAAATCTCTTGGACAGCCTATAAGGAACCTGCTTGATAGGTTTTTGGAGTCCTGTGTCCACAGGGTGCTGCACCAAGTCAGTACATCCAGGATTCCCTGTGAACATGTCCCCAGTTCCTTTAATACTGCTCTTTGCTCTCAGACTTGATTAGGAGTCAACTGCTACAATATGGCTATCTCTTCCACAGATGTGTCAGTCCTAGCTTCAACAAGAAGTTTGGTTGCCATATCCCCTTCAGACTTCTCCTGCCATCCACTCTGAATACTCAATACTAGGGCCTCCCTATTATTATAAGGTTTCATCACATTGATATGGTACAGTTTATGCCCCTCTCTCCTACATACCAGGTTTACCATGTAGTTCACATTGGTAACTTTCCTTACTACTTCAAAGGGTCCTACCCAAGCTGCTTGTAATTTGTTATGCCTGACAGGAAAGAGTACCATAACCTTCTGTCCTCAGCATACTCTTGGGCACAAGCTTTCTTATTATACCAAACCTTTTTCTGCTGTTGGGCTAATGCTAAGTTCTCTTGGGCCAAACCCATGAGCTTTGTAAGTCTTATCTTGAAGTTAAGGATGTATGCCACAACAAATTCCTTGTGAGATTCACTCTCACCTTCCCTCTCATCTAGGATTAAATCTAAAGGCCACCTCACTCTATGCCCATATAACAACTCAAAGGGTGAGAAACCTGTAGATTCCTGTTGTACTTCCCTGTACACAAATAATAGATGAAGCAAATACTTGTCCCACTCCCTTTTAAAATGGTCCGCAAATGCCCATAGCATAGTCTTTAGAGTTTAGCCTCTGTACAAGACCATTAGTCTGGGAATGGTAGGGGATGGTTTTTAGATGTCTCACCCCACAAGACTTCCACAAACAAGTCAGCAGGTCTGGCATGAAGTTGGCACCTCAATCAGCCAGTATCTCCCTTGGAAACCCTACCCTGCTGAAAATTTCTAGCAAAGCCTTTGCTACTTTCTCTGCCTCAATAGATGACATGGCTACCACCTTGGGGTACCTGGTATCATAATCCACTACCACCAGGATATATTTCTTCCCCATAGAACTTGGAGCACTCAAGGGTCCAACAATATTCATGGCAACTCTCTGAAATGGCTCTTCGATAGCAGGTAAAGGCATTAACGGAGCCTTAACCTCGTTCCCTGCCTTGCCAACATTTTGGCACTGTTCACAAGTCCTACAATACCCTACCATATCCTTTGCAATTCCAGACCAATAAAAATTCTGCATAATGCATCTGCTAGTACATTTTACATCCATATGAACTGAAAAAAGGATGTCATATGATATGGCTAAAAGTGGCAGACGGTAAGCTCTAGGCACTACCAACTGCTCTATTACCTCACCTTCTAGCCAACCCTCAGGAGTCTACTCCCTATGCAACAATCCTTTGTGCCAGAATACAGACTCCACTCTTCCTTGAGCCTCAGGTGCTTCCTTAGCCATCTCCCTCAAGCTTTGTAATGTAGGCCCCATAAGTTCAGCCTGTCTCAACTAGACCTGTGTGACTCCCCCAAGCTCCCCTTCCACAGGAAGCCTAGTAACTTTAAACAGCTGTGCCTCACTGTCAATGTGGGTACTATCACTCACCTCCAACCTTGCAGTCACCATGTCCATGGGAACATCAGCACCTCTCAGCAGCTGTGGCTCACTTTCAGACTTACTGCTACAGGATAGCTCCTTGTCAGAAACAGCCACCACATCAGTCTTGGCTTCAGGTATGAGATTTGTCTGGGTCTCCTCCCAAGCTACCAGACTTACATGCCTGTCTCCAAGCTTGACTGCATATTACTGCATGTACACAAGGTACTGCATCATTAAAGCCATTCCCTATCAGGACATCTGCAGGAATATCCTCAAACATACTTACCTGCCTGCTTCTTCTTCCACCCTCTCAGTCAAGATGAATATAACCCAAAGGTATTGGGAATGGGGTCCCTCCTAAAGCTCTTATTGGACTGGGCAGTCCAAGCAAGTACTGCTCTTCTCTAACTACTACAGGCCTCACATTGCTTATATCAGAAGCTGTGTCTGTCTTAGCAGTGACCTGTTTACCATCTACTAAGATAGGATATACATTTTAGTGATAGTTTATCACCCCTGTTCTTTTCAAACAACTTACCACTGGCAGTTTGGCATCCTGCTTGCTGGCTCCTTCACTTTCTGTTTCTCATCTTGCCTCAATGGACATTTGACTGCTATGTGGCCTCTGGTTACACTTGAAACATCTAATCCCTAACCACATATTTGGACTAGCAGTTTCTCCTTTTACTGATGTATACTGCTGGAATGGTTTAGACTGCTCCTCATAGGTTTCCTTATGTCCACATACAGCATTGGGTACCCATTTTTATGCAATGGTGCTCTGCTTGCTAAGTACAGATCCCCTTTTCTTCTCAACTACTCCAAGGAGTTACACGCTCTGTCTGATAACCAGATTCTCATGTCATCAGGCAAAGGACTGAGGGCTTGTTCCCTCACCAAAGGATCTGCCACTCCCTCAAAAATGCTGACCTGACACCCACTCACCCATCTGTGAAAGTAAGTACTTAAATCAGGATATAATCATATACAGTTTCATCTGCCTTGCGTCTATGTTCAGGAAACATTTTTTCTATAAACCTCAGGTGTTAGCTTAAAACAATCTAGAAGGCAGTTCTTAACTTTAACATAATTCAAACAATCTCCATCAGACAATTTTGACATGGCCTGAATAGCTTTACCATGGAGGAAAGGAGTCAGGAGCCAAACCCAGAGCTCACAGTCAACATCATACTGTCTACATACCCACTCAACTATATGGATAAAACTATCAAAGTCATCCTCATACTTGTACTGAGGAAAGAGCTTACTGACCTTTACAGCTTCTGAGGTCTGGTTATTTCCTTCCTCATTATCTCCATGACCCTCTCAAAAGGTAAGAAGCTCCACTTCATGCCGGCACTGTCTCTCATTTTTCTTGGCATCTAAATGTCTGAGTCTGTTTGCTGATTCCAGTTCAAGGCATCACATTCTCTCTTCAGTCTCCCATTGTTTGGCTTCCAGTTCATATCGGTGCCGCTTCTCCCTAGCCTCCAGTTCATATCAGTGCTGCTTCTCCCTAGCCTCCAGTTCATATCAGTGCAGCTTCTCCCTAGCCTCCAGTTCATATCAGAGCTGCTTCTTCATAGCCTCCATTTCCAGTCTCCTTACCTCTAGATGGATTCTCAGTTTCTCCAAAGAAAAGGTGGACAGTCTTGTCCTGGCAGGTTACACATCCCCAATACCAAACTGGATATCCTCGAAATGGCTTGTCTGATCTGAAGCTGCAACTAAGGCTGAGATCATTGCTTCCTTAGTCATTTTGGCATGCAGCACTCCTCTGGCTTCACACTCCTTGGCCAACTGATTCTTTGTCAACTTGCTATCTCTTCTGTTGACATCTTTGCCTGCTGTCCTTGACTAGCAAACTAAAAATAAATAAAACTGTGGTGGACTGAGATTCTGTATGTTTACTTTGTAGCTTTCAAGAGTTCACATCCTAATAACAACTACCTACAGGTACTGGAGTCCAATTAAAAATCCCACACCACTGGCCCCAATAAATGTGATGTCCAAATAAATATCCCACTGAGCTGCCCCCAAATAATGTGACATCCAGATAATACCCTACCAGACTGTCAGCAATAATGTGACATCTCCCACTTGCCTGGGCTGGTAACTAAGGAGCTTCAAGCCTCACCACTGACTAAAATGTGAGACTGTCACTTAAACAGGAGTAATATTCCACAATTTCCCCCTATGAGCACAACAGGAGCATGCTCTATAACCTGGGAATGGACTGTATATTTCTGCCCACCCCAAATATAACTCCTTATTACACACTCAAGAGCAGTGTCCCAGTTTAAGATCTCTGATATACTCAAAGATTCATAGGTTCATAGACAGGCACTAGGCTATCAGCCCTAGGGTCTATGTAAGCCTAGCCAACAAGGTTCCCTGGCTTTTGCCACCCATGGAAATGATTTATCTGTGCTCCTCTCTAGCAGAGCCACTGATGTGATTCCTAGGGTGAATTTCCTATTACCCAACCACTCATCCAAGATTTTTCTTGAAGAGTGCTAGTGACGAACTCTGCCTGACATAGGGTAGTTTGTTTCAGAGTATGGAAAGTCTCTGGGAAAGGAATCTATCCCTCCAGCATGTTCTGTTAATTGTGGTCAAAAGGTTTAGGTCTCTAGAGCGTGTGGCTCTGAAGGATTGGGATTTCTTTAGGTGTAGCATGTCCAGCACCTCAGGGTTTGACATAGCATTGTATGTTAGACAAAGATCACCTCGGAGTAGGCGATATGCTACGGAGTAAAGTCAAAGTTTTTTGTGGCGGTCAGTGTAAGGAAACTGTTTAAGTCCCATAATCCTCTTTGTGAGGTATTTTTGTGGTCTTTCTAGCTACTGCAGATGCCTTGTAAGGTACATTCCAAATGGGGCGTTATACTCTATAATGGGTCTGATGAGAGCTGAGTAGACAGAAACAATGACTTCTTTTTTCCTGGATGAGAACCCTTTCATGATGAGGTGCACTACATAGAAGAATTTCCTGACTACTGCGGCAATGTGATTATCAAAGGAGAGGCTACTGTCCACTAGAGTCCTGAGGTCTCTTATCATGCCTTCAGTGTTAAGTGGGCTGCCTCCTCTGAGGTAGCCATGGGCACAAGGTTTTTACCAAAGGGGATGACAATGCATTTTTTGGAGTTGAGCTTGAGACCATGGTTCTGACACCAGGCATCACTTAAATAAATTAAATCTCACACATCCAAACACTTCTGGGAAAACCTGACATAGATTCCCAGCTGCGTTCTTTCCTCAAAATAATATGGCAATGCTGCCATCCAATCAGCGTGTCTTTATGCCCTTTTAAAGAGGTGTCCAATTATGAAAATTAGATATTAAAGCAAATTATAGCAAATGACCTAAGTAGGCAGGCTGTGGAGTGGCCTGGGAAACTATCAAGGCAAGAATAAGCACTCTGAAATCACTAAAAAAAAATATACTAATTGACCAAAACTGTTTAAACAATGACCCCTGTGACAACCAAAACAAAAACAAAATAATAAAATCACTGTGTTGCAGCCAAAACTCTCCATAATCTTCCAAAGGTATCAAATGTTTTATTGAGACATAAAAATGTTTAAAAAGTATTCAATGGGTGCTTTCATTCCCTCAGAATGGGGAGTTCATCAGAATACATGCCTTCTATTAATACCAACATTTATAGCCCAATGTGTTGAAGACATCACAGCATCCATTTAAAGGCACAACCACTTTTTTAAAAAAATGCAGCTTATAAACATCTGAAACCATATTTACTACACTAAAAATAAGCTTTCCTAACTTCATGGAAATTTTTAACATAGCCTTTTTCCCCTAGCTCTCTTAATTAACAGGGGTTTTACAGAAATAACTTCATTTAAACCTATGCCCTCCACTGCTTGCAGCTTGATCTGCCATTTGACTTCTTTTTCTTCCATTAAATTTCTGCAGTCCCCCCCTCTAGGGTTAACTAATACTTTCTCTAAGATTCCAAAATGGCACCCCTGAAAATTCCTACAAACTAAAGAATGCCTATACAGTGCATTGTTATTATTTCCCTCCCCCCACACCTTATCTACAACAATAATCAACATACCCATCCCAACTGGTATGTACTGACTCTGATAATGTCCAATTGTTTGATAAATATTTTAATGATTCCCATGCATGTGCCATATTGAATTATTCCAACATTGTTGGCATGGTGCCATCAACATACCTGCATACTGTTCTTATTACCACTGTGGTCCCATATATGCATGTGCTTTCTTTGCTATGCAACTGCTCCATATCTGGTGTCTGGGTTAATGAGAATATCTATGTATGCCATTATACCTAACCCTGGAATGTGTTGACTATTACGAACCCATATATGATGATGAAATCTAAATCTAATCTATAGCATGCTTGGGAAGGCCGGTCCCAGCAGACCCAACTGTCCCACCTCAGCTGGCAGAGGCACCAGGCAACAGCATGTCTGGGGCCCAACCCTGGACCTCCCTGTCCATTGGGCTTGCACCACCTTCGGGTGGAACCACCTCAGGAGATGGGGCTCACCCCCCCTCAGGAGTGGGCACGGACAGGCTCCTGTCACCCGTCGCCAGGTCGGGGTCATGGTGTGTAGAGTGATCCATGAGCAGTTTGGTGATCTTCTACACCAGCTCAAGGGCTGTGTGTCGTGATTAGAGTGTCAGCCTGGCTCTGCAGCTCAGCCCCAGCACAGCCACCTTCTGGGCTGTGAAGGTGCAGTGATGACTGCCCATGGGTGGGGACCTCAGTCCCACTGTTACCACTAGGGGGTTTGTGGGCTTCCGATATCCCAACACCCCTCCCCATCAAGATGTTTACCCCCCACATATGTCATATACTGCCCCTGTATCCATCTTATGTGTCTTGTCTGTTAACCTACCCAACCTACCTCCACAAATATACCTACTACCCGTCCCCAACATCCCACTCTCACCTGAAAAAAAAAAAAGGGCAATCTGTTCCCACAAAAAAAAAAGAACACTGAAACGAAAATGTACTTGTATTTGGAGTGTTAGTGTAATTTCAGTGTTCTTTCCTGTGAAGTGTATGCTTGGATTAAACTATTTTATCAGCTGAAAAGCTTTGTTCCTGGCATTTTTATCCTGTGGATTTCTGTGGACTACACTGTTAAATCAACAACTACAAGGCTTGACTAAGTCGTCCTGTCCGTAAGCTTCATTGTGTTTTCTTCCAAGATCTTGGCATATGTTTTTTTAGTTACTTTTTTGACCTGTTGACAGTTTTTGTATACATGGACATAGTTATATATATGTAAGCAAATATATATATCCATATAGGTATATATGGACATACATGTGTAGATATCAATGGGAGATTAACTAAATCATAAATGTCCACATGCACCATTAATGGGATTGAGAGGCCCCAAACAATATACATCTTGTACGAATAGGCATACTCACCCCCCCTCCCCCAGCCAAACACGTCCGCCCTGCAATACACTACCAAGTGTTGCAGATCCCATAACCAGGTCCTGACACGACATGGGCACAAGATGCTAACAGTACTACATCCCACCTGTATGATGTCAGGCTGGTATTGATAACATATGCAGTACAGTCTGGCTCCCATAGGAAATGTAAAATGTGGAAGCTATCAACATCCCCAGGATATATATATATATATATATGGGTCTAACTGATATGGTCGACAGCTCATATGATTGAAAACCAAAACACTGACACCAGAACACTGACAGCTCAAAACACTGAAAGCTCATTTGATCGACAGCTCATTTGGTCGACACATGAAACCAAAGGATTACGCCCTTCCCCCACTGTAGGGCGGTCCTGGAATAGGAATAATAAATTTGGGGGGGGTGGGGGGCAAAGCCCCCCACATATGTTATAAATTATAAACATACATATGGATACATTGAACTGAGTTGACTACATTCATGTACATAATGTGGGGGGCTTCACCCCCCACACCCCCCAATGTGCGGGGCTGTGCCCCCCACACCCCACCAAACTTATTATTCCTACTCCAGGGTTGCCCTACAGTGGGGGAAGGGCATAATCCTTTGGTTTCATGTGTCGACCAAATGAGCTGTCGATCAAATGAGCTTTCAGTGTTTTGAGCTGTCAGTGTTCTGGTGTCAGTGTTTTGGTTTTCGATCATATGAGCTGTTGACCATATCAGGTAGACCCATATATATATATATATATATATATATATATATATATATATATATATATATATATATATATATGCATATATAGGGATATACATGTGACTACACATACACACACAGAGATATGTACAGTAAGATACTCATGTAGGAGGCGCACACAGTAAGGAACAGCCACTATGCCTACAGTTAACACCCTAACAACTGGACACTGGATGAGCCACCTATACAAATGACATATATTGCCTTCTCTTGGAACTAGACAAACTTTCAAATTAAGCACTCAAACCATTCACTTTTCAGCCTGACACTTGCTCAAAATTCCTAGCAAGCACAAATAAACCTTAGCACTAGACCCCCCCCCCATACTGTAGAGAAGGACAAGACTCTCTATTTGACCTTATCAGCCAATCAGTAAAACAGCTCACTCTACCTATCCAGGCATGTCCAAGGGGTAGTTTCAGGTGTACTCTCCAGTCCAACTGGTGAATCTGGGCATTTTGAAACAATGTTACAACTGCCTCATGTACACAGACAACCCTCTCCTCCTACCACCAAATACTAATACATGCGAGATGCAGTTATACAGCCAAACTGGAGGCTAAGCTCTCTCAACCCAAGACTTGACCAGACAGTCAAGGGGAGAAGGGAATTACTTGCATCACACCACCAGTCTCACATAGACCTATGAAACCAGCACCAGCAAAAAACACACATAAATACACAAAAACATACTTGGAGGCTCTAAATAAAAATCTGCAAAAGCAACAGAGACCTCCAAAGCAGACAACCAAGCAACCTCCACCCCCCCCAACACAAACCATGTAACACATACTTCACAAAACCAGTGTGCCACACATTCACAGCCCTTAAGGCAAAATAACATACCCAACACACTAGTAATAGGTGACTCTATAGTCAGGCACACTGACGTCCCACTTACTAGGCTGAAAACAAGGCGAAGGTGAATGTTAGTTGACTGCTGGGTGCAAGGATCCAACACATAACACAAACACTCAGGTCACTCCAGAACAAGTACAAATATGACTCTGTCATTGTCCATGTTGGTGTGAATGACCTGAGCTGTACCTCCCTGTAGTACATGAAGAGAGACATGGAAGAGCTCTCTGATCACATAGCGCAGGCTGGTATGACCCTGACCCTGAGTAACATCCTGCCCTCACCAAGACTAACACCAGGGTATAAAGAAATAATTATCAGTTTCAACAATTGGCTAAGCTTCTGGTGTCATTCAAAGGGGATCCAGTGTCTGTCAGCCTGGAATGACATGCTCAACAAGCCACGCTGCTTCTCTAGAGATGGCTTGCACCTGTCACACTTAGGCTTACGAATACTGGCCAAGGCTTTTGCCACCCCCATAGTGCCTTTTTTAGGCAAGGCTCAAAAGACAAACCCACCACCGTAAATAGCACAAGTAACAAAAAACTGAGGACAATGCTACTCAATGCCAGACGTCTAAAACTCAAAATGCATGCACTCGAGGCACTCCTCAGTATGGAGAAAATTGATATATGTGCAGTAACAGAAACCTGGTTTAAGGCTCCAGAGAGCACACCAGCACTACCAGGCTACAACTCATACCATACATTTCAGCCACAAAACCCAGACCGAAATACAAAAGGTGGGGGCGTATCCTTATTCATCAAGGATACCCACACCTCCAGGTTAGTGGCACAGCACGATGCTTCAGAGATCATCCACGTGCAACTAACAATGGGCAGAACTGCAATTCAAATTGTAGCTCGCTACAGATCACCCACCATGTCCCAGGACCCCAATTCCACATTTCTGTAAACACTGGGAAACATAAAGGTCCTACCAAACACCCTGATATTGGGTGATTTCAATTACCCAAGAGAACTACTCAAGTACTAAATCGCTTGCCCAACATTTCCTAGAATTTATAAACTCAAATGCCCTGGATCAACTGGTCAACACCCCCACCAGAGGTGACAACATGTTGGACCTGGTCATCACCAACATAGGCGACTGGTGTTCCACACCAGAGGTCAACCCCTCGTTGATTAGATCTGACAATAAACTAATCACTCTGGATATCCACATTCCGCCCCCACCCCCCCGGTCAAAGAAACCACCATGAAAAACTTTTCAAAAGCAAATTTCACATTACTTAAGACTGAGGTGGAAAGCTTCAAATCCCCCATGCTAAAGGATAACACTGCCCAAGCTGAAAAATCCTTTACTAATGTACTTTATGGGCACCTACAAGAATGCATGGCTCGTATTATCCCAAGCAAAACCAAGAGTCACTACTCCAAGAAAAGGAAACCAGTCTGGTGGACCCCTGCCATAAACAAGCTATACAATAGAAGGAGAAAACTAGTATATAAAAGAGTAAAATCCCAAGGGGAAGACATCCCTGATCAGTATCAGCAAGAAACTATGATCGCTCATAAAATCATCAAAGGCTAGCTTTGAAAAAAAATTGCCAAGGACTCCAAAGAGAACCGCAAGGCATTCTTTAGCTATGTCAAGAATCTAAGTGGCAATTCCCAGATCTGCTCAGAGTTAGTGCAGAATGGCACAAAATACACTGAACCGACCAATATTGCCAACATCCTGGAATGCAGGTTCAGTGCAAACTTCACCCCCCTCTCACCCCCAAAAGGGCCCATACCCATAATAGAAGAATGTAGTGACCCTGAAATAACAGACACTCGGGTTAAAACAGCACTCTCCAAAGCCAAAAACACAGCATCAATGGGACTAGACGGTGTCCCTGGCTGCGTCCTATATGAGGTCAAAGATGAAATAACCCCTCACCTAACCACACTGTTCAAACTCAGTCTCTCCACAGGCTACGTGCCCATAGAGTGGCGCACAGCAATGGTTATTTCGCTCTATAAAGGTGGAGCCACAACAGACCCGGGAACTATCACCCTATAAGCCTTACTAGCTTGGTCTGCAAGGCTATGGAGCACATCATCATGGATCAAATTTAAGAGAGACATTGGGAACCTCCAAACACTGGACCCTGCCCAGTTCTGCTTTGTTAAGGGCAGATCATGCCTCCTAAACCTGGTGGACTTCTTTGAGACAGTTACCAAGGCTATAGCTGAGGGAAAGGTGGTCACACAGACTACCTGGACCTTGCAAAGGCCTTCAACACCATTCCCCATTATGGTATTATAGACAAGCTCACCAGCCGGAACATAAACCCCTACGTCATGAGATGGGTTGCCAACTGGCTCATGGACAGAACCCACATGGTAAGAGTTGCAGGAGCTAGGTCTGAGTCTAAACCGGTTACAAGTGGTGTTCCCCAGGGCTCAGTCCTAGGACCCCTCCTGTTCAGCATATACTTCTCAGAGTTACAGGCAAGCACAGGAAGACTATGGCTGACCAAGTTCACAGATGACTGCAAACTAGGGACTATAACTGACTCTCCGGCTGACACAGATATCCTCCAAAAAGGTCTCACTGAGACAGATACCTGGTGTCAAAATCATGGCCTCAAGCTAAATGCCAAAAAGTGCATAGTCATCCCCTTTGGAAAAAACAAAGTACCCACAAATTACCACATAGGTGGTAGCCCCTAAATACGGAAGACAAAATAAGGGATCTGGGGACCCAATTAGATAGCAATCTCTCCTTTGATAATTACATTGCCAAAGTGGTTAGAAAATTCTTCTATGTGGCCCACCTAATCACAAAAGGGTTGTCATCTAGATCAAAAGAGGTCATTGTGCCCCTCTATGCATCACTCATCAGACCTATCATAGAGTACAATGTCCCATTTGGGATGTACCTTACAAAACACCTGCAACAGCTGGAAAGACCACAGAAGTACCTCACCAAAAGGATCACTGGCCTCAAACAGATGCCCCATGCAGCTCAACTGAAGAAACTCCAGCTGTACTCGGTTGCATACGGCCTACTCAGAGGTGATCTCTGCCTGACATACAAGGCCATGTCCAACCCAGAACTGATGGACATGCTCCACCTAAAGAAAACCATATCTCCTTGAGCCACACTCTCTAGGGATATAAACCTCATGACAACAATAAATAGGACGTGCTGGAGAGATAGATTCTTGTCCCAGAGACTTCCCATGCTCTGGAGCAAGATTCCAATCTACATTAGGCAGAGCTCCTCATTAACACTCTTCAAGAGAAACCTTGAGAGAATGGGAAACAGGAAGTTTACCATGGGGATCACTTCAGTGGCTCTGCTGGACAGAGGCACAGGGAACTAATCTAAGGGAGCGGCAAAAGCCAACACATTCCAGCTATGCTTATAAATGCCTTTGGGCAGATAGCCTAGTACCTACCTATGAACTTATGAACATATACCCCCAGAGAGGTCATAGGATAAAACACCACACACAGGTTTGCAGAAATGGAATACCTTTATTTGTGTACTACAGATGTATATGTCATGTCATATAGCTGTTCAGACACTGACATCCATTTAAACAGAGTAATGCAACTGTGAAACAGTTATACTAATACAGAATGGAGAGGTCCACAACTGCTGCTGTCCAGGCCAGTACTTTCAAATTGTACAATAGTAATGACAGACTGGGCCATAGGATACCACACAATCAGCAGTAAGTGATGCAGGTGTATAGGCCAGCAGCCTCTATCTACACTCTGTACACAATCACTAAGTGGTACAGATTTCAGTTGGCCAAATGGGATGTAATTGATACATAACAAGGCATAACTGACACCATCTCTGGCACACTGGCAAACAGAACAGTCTGTATGGCAGGAGGCAGTAGGCCTGCAGTAACCCACTTTATGTAAGTAATGTTAAGATAGGTGAAATGAATGGTACTGTACATCCAGATACCTTACGGCAGCTCACCCCTAATACCCCCACATTTTGTAAAAGCCTAGGTTATGTTTGGTGCATTCCGCCACAGACTCAATAATACAGGGCCATACACCACTGTTATATACATTGGCCTCTGGAGTGCATATGGGCACACATGTATTGTGTAGGTGAAGCCCACACATATATGGCCACAGCCTCACTGTATGTGTGGGGGATACAACAGCAGTGGACTGCTGGCAGGAATGGCAGCATGGTATACGTAGATGTGCATATGTATCACTATCTGTATATGTGTAGACATATAATGCTCTGTATATGTATATATCTGGGAGTGTATATGCATATCTATGTACACATACACACCCATCTATATATGCTGATATGTACATGTGTAATTATCTGCATAGATATGTGGATAATCATATGTACATATATATTCACCAGATGTCCTGAAAATGGGGTGTAGCCCTAACTCAGCCCCTATAGTCCCAACTCCGTAGTGCAAGGGGATGTCAGTATGTATAGCAGGTATATTAGTAGACTCTTGCTACAGTAATAGGGATTATCTTCACAGACATGGTGTGTGTGGGAGATCACATCTGCTTTTCACATGTGTGCCATTGATTACTGACAGACATGCTAAGGACATCATAGAACAGTACCGCTGTAAGCACGTAATGCTCCTGTGGACTACAGCAGAGATATTGGCCAATAGATGTGGACATTCTGACACACTCTGTACAGTCCAGAGGTATACACAGAACCCTTAGTGCAGAACATGTGGACCAAACCTGACAATATGGGTGTTAACAGCCATGTAGATGGGTATAACACATAACAACTGGTATACATTTGCCCCCATAGGTTATGCATTCACACACCCCATGTCTGTCCTGACACATAATAACTGCTGGTACAGAGGTGCCATGGCCACATCCTACCAACTAGATATTGACACACATCTGTACAGCATCCCACTGCTCCATCTGAAATACATGACTGTTAAGGGAGGCCCAGCAGCAGTACATATGGCAAGTATCTGCACATGAGATCTCACTGAGTAAGTACACTAAGGTGCTAGGCATGTAACAAAGCACGGTGCAGGCTACAGGCAGACTGGCTTACCATTGGCCTACATCTCCTATGGGGAAATACACATATACCTGCATATATAGCAGGCTTTACAGGCATGTCACAGCACAGACTAAGATACACCTGTGTGGAAGTGCATAACCACAACCAATGTGAACACAGCCACAGCCACATATGGTAAGCTAGCATAATATTACAGTATATGGACTATCTGTTCAACACCATCCTCATATGTGCTACTCACACACTAACCATACATATACTGGGCCACTACACAATGTGGCCTGATGCCTGTCTGTGGTATGGGACATGTGTGTGTATGGCATTACAAACATGTAAGCCAATACCGTAACATACAGTGGAGCATCATGTAACATCAGATAGGATGGGACCTAGAACAATGACATCTACCACACTCTGTACACAGGCCAAGGTACATATTGACAATACACACACTGTTGACATTCACCGTAAGTACACATACCTCAGTACTGTACAAACAACCACAGAATGTCCAGGTTATGTCATCAAATATAACCCCTAATGTACATAGCATATGTAGCAGTCTGATATCTCACTGGCTTGTTATCAGATATCATTACACTAATTATGGTGTACAGCACATATGCACCTCTTAATGCATGACATATGTACAAAGGTTGACAGAGTTGTGGCCCTGTGTATGTGCTTCCAGCCACAACTCTGTCAACCTTTGTACATATGCACCTCTTAATGCATGACATATGTACAAAGTTTGACAGAGTTGTGGCTGGAAGCACATACACAGGGCCACATGTTGCTGTGATAACATCATTCATTTACCATTGTTACAGGGTTTGTAGCAACATATGTCCTATGAGGGATATGAGGTCAGTAACTGGCCCTGCTTTCAACATTTACAGACTGCAATCCTCACACTACCTTCTGTAGTTCACAGATACATGCTCTGTGGGTAACACATGAAACCAAAGGCACCACACACTGCCCAGTCTACAGATGACCCTACAGATGGGGAGTCCTCATAAACATAGAAGTGACATGACAGGTATTAATACATGCAGGACAGCCATATCCGCACACACCCTGTTAAACCAACATTACTCTGAATGCAGTATAGCAGCACTTACAGTCTGTATTCAGGTCAGACACATCCCCCTCCTGTGTGTTGGCCTATTTCCACAGTGTATGTTGTCAGAGGTAAATCCCAAATCCACCTGTGATGCTGTTTGCCAAACAACAGATCAAGTTCCTGCTCACAGTGAATGGAAAGGCCCAACACCAACATTATGTTCCTAGATATTGGAGTGTGTTTCCATGCAATTGGCTATGGGAATCTTACCACAGCTGTCCCACATGCAATCAGCTAGCGGAGGGCTGCAATTCGTGTAGAGGTCATCAGCTGATCATGAGCATCACTTAAAATGCACATGCTGCTGCCTAAGCAAAGCAGGTATAGGTCTCCACATCCACCAGTGAGGGAGTGAGAGAGGCAGACAGAGACAATGACAAGTCAGAGAGGGGTGGGAGAGTAAAACTTAAGCATGCTTGTGTCACACACCTACCAGCACAGGGTATCAAACCCCGATGACTATGTAGTGCTATACAGTCCTAGGCAGTTATTGGATGCACCACATAGGTTACCTGTTGTGGAGTCCTCAGAACATATATGTGATGGTGAGTGACATCTGCAACAGGGATATGGTAGCTATACAGTAGGTGAAGTACACGTGCCTGTCCACATGAACAGGTGCCAGCATCAACACAGCCACACTCTCACAGGGACGCACACACATTGACACACTTGGCAGGGCCAGGGATACAGCTCATCACTAGTGAGATTGCCACAACACATCACTGTGCAGGTATCACATCCACCACACGGGTCATACGGAGGTTATATGGGCAAAGGGTATGGGGAGGTGTCTGACATCAGACAGCATGATTCAGTATGCCACTGGGGGTTGCAGTGAGTGTGGATGTGATCATACGCATAATACAACACACACACACAAACACACAGGGTGCCAGTACTGACAGGCATGGGTGCATTTCCACATGGGTATTTGGTGGTCGACTGTGCCAGATGGCTATACAAGGCTAGCTGATGGGTAAACCATGGCATCAGGCCACATGACAATGTTCTGCATTGTGGCTCAAGGCTGTGGTTTCTGCATTTGCCCACATAGGTGGGTATTATATCCACCATCCTGTCACCTGGGTGAGTATTTTGCGTGGCCAATGATGTACATCACTTGCCATGTATGTGTTCCTTAGTTCATGGCATGGACAATGTCTGAGATATGCACACCTCCCACATGCATGTACAGTGACATGTGGAACTATACCTGTGGTGTTGGGCCCATGTTGTGTACACAGATTATCATCAGAGGTCCAAGTCTTGGTCACCTGTAGCAGGAATTGATAATGGACAGCAGGTTAACCCTACACCTACATTGATAGCATGCTAATGGCATTCCCTGGTGTCAGTGGCATCTGTTCAAATAGGGCATGTTTTCAGGCATGGTATGTCCTTTGTGGGTCACATGTGATGGCATCACAAGTGTTGCAGGTGTCCAGTGGGGAACATAGAGAAGGTGCACTGTCTGCATGTATGTGCCTATTGGACAAATGGACAGTGTGCCATGCCCCTAGTAGGCCACTGCAATCACTCCATAGTTACTATCAGTGGCCAATATGCAATGTACTACACACATATTGTCTGTTGCCTTGGCATGTGTGTGTGTGTGTGTGTGTGTGTGTGTGTGTGTGTGTGTGTGTGTGTGTGTATGTGTGTATGAGACATGGGTTGAGAGCGTGCTCTGGGTAATACTGGGGTTGCAAACTGTGATTGCCTGGCCTTGATGTCACATGTATGGGTATGGATTTGCACCATAGCCTCTCAGCTATTTCACATCTGTTATCCCTGTACAGTGGACATTGTGATATATACTAGGGCCATCATATAAGAAATTTGCAAAACCCACTCCACATTGGGCCCAGGTGTCACACACACCTTGACACAGGATACGAGTTACAAACCCACACACCTGTCATGTCTGGGAGTAGAACCCCTATTACACTACAGCACTACACAGTTATAGTACTCATCATGGAGATTACTGGCGTACTCCTTCCCCAAAGGTGTATATCACATTGGATGACATCTGCAGGATAACCAAAGTAGGATACTTGAATTGTAATGAGTGTGGCTAGGCTAAAATGCATTGCTCCCTACACAGACAGTGACACACACACAAACCATCCACAACCAACATGTGTGTGTATAGAACCCCTAATAGAGGTCTATATCACACTACAGCATGGGGCTGTTATAGGATGCACCACAGGGATTACTGGAGAACATCTTCCCCAAAGGTGTATTTCACAATGAATGACATCCGCTGGATTGTCAAAGTAGGTCATTTGAAATGTAATGAGTGTGACTAGCCTAAAATGCATTGCTCCCTACACAGACATTGAAACACACACAAAACATCCACAACCAACATGCGTGGGTATAGAATTCCTAACAGAGGTGTATATCACACTACAGCAGTACTCAATTATGGCACACGCTACAGAGATTACTGGGCTACATCCTTCCCAGAGGTGTATTTCTACGTGGATGACATCAGCAGCCTTACCAAAGTAGAGCATTTCAATTGTAGGGAGTGTGACTACCGTAAAAAACATTGCTCTTTACAGAGACAGACACACACACAGTTGCTAAGGCTGGGATTAAAACTCCTACCTAACTATTTTATCACACTACAGCAGTATACAGTTATGGCACATGCTATGGAGATTACTGAGATACAATTTTCCCAGAGATGTATTTCTAGGTGGATGACATCAGCAGCCTTACCAAAGTAGAGCATTTAAATTGTAGGGGGTGTGACTACCCTGAAAAGCATTGCTTTCTATGCAGACACACATGCAAATACACACACACACACACACACACACACACACACACACACATACACAGTTGCCAAGGCTGGGGTTAGAACTCCTACCTATTTTATCACACTATAGCAGTACACAGTTATGGCACACACTACAGTGATTACTAGGATGCAACCTTCCCAGAAATGTATTTCTAGGTGGATGAAATCAGCAGCCTTACCAAGGTAGAGCATGTGAGTACCCTAAATAGCATTGCTTTCTACAGACAGACACACACACAAGCACCCACAGTTGCTAAGGCTGGGGTTAGAACTCCTACTTAACTATTTATCACACTACAGCAGTACACAGTTATGGCATGCGTTATGGAGATTACTGGGATACAGCCTTCCCAGAGATGTATTCCTAGGTGTATAACATCAGCAGCCTTACCACAGTAGAGCATTTCAATTGTAGGGAGTGTGACCACCCTAAAAAGCATTGCTAGTACACAGACAGATGCAAACACAAACAGTTGCCAAGGCTGGGGTTAGAACTCCTACCTAACTAGTTTATAGTTTATAGTCCAAGATACTAGAGAGATGCATACATTCTCAGGTCTCAGACTACCTCCTTACTAACAACCTCCTTTCCAATACTCAGCATGGTTTCCGACCAAACCATAGCACCACCACTGCCTTACTCTCCTTTACTAACAATATCCTTCAGCATAAACACAATGGCTATCTCTCCTCTGCTATTTTCCTAGACATATCTAAAGCATTTGACATGGTCCCACACAAACAACTCATCTCTGTCCTCAATAACCTATCCTTCTCTCAATCAGTCACCAACTGGTTTCAGAGTTACCTGTCTGACCGCCAACAATCCGTTGTATGGCAGAATGACATATCTCCCTAACTACCTGTCTCCATAGGGGTTCCCCAAGGATCCATCCTTGGACCCCTACTCTTCTCTGTTTTCACCAATAATCTAGCCTCTGCCACCAAACATGGCACACACATACAATATGCAGATGACTCAACCATCATCTGCTCAGCCCAGTCCCTACCCAAACTGCAAGATGTCACACAAGAAGCCTTTTCCTCTGTTGAAACTTGGTTATCCGATGCCCAATTAATACTCAACCCAAACAAAACTAAACTACTAATCTTTCAACCCACCAAACATACTAAAAACAGCTCTCACTTTAACATCACAGCAAAAGACAACACCACTATATACCCAACTGAACACACCAAATTGCTAGGAGTGGAAATAGACAATAATCTAAAATTTGACATTCCCATATCCATCACCATAAAAAAGTCCACAAAAAACTAGGAGCGTTATACTGAAATAAGCAACTTCTCACCAAAGCAGCAAAGATTTCAATAGCAAATTCCCACCTTATCTCCACCCTACGCTATGCCTCTCCAATATATACCAATTTAAGGCAATGCAATCTAAACAAGCTATAGACCTGCTACAACAAAATCGCCAAATTCGCCACAGGGGCATCCTATCGTAGTCACCACTGTCTCTCACTTGCTGAACTGGGCTGGCTTGAACTCCCTCACCTCCTTCAATGGTATCAACTATCACTCGCCCACAAACTAGTAAACCATCCACTAAATGTCCCATCCCTCCAGAATCTACTCCATCCCTATCTCACCACCAGACCACTAAGATCCAGCAACAAAAATCAGTTGCAGATCACTAAAGCCAATAACTCTGCTGGTGAAGCACTATTCTCTTGCGCCATAGCCAAATTATGGAACTCTCTCCCACCCACAATTTCCTCCATACCATCATGCACCCACTTCAAAACTTTACTAAAAGCACACCTAAAAACATGCTGGCTATGCTCTTGCAACTCCCACTCTAATATCACCCACCCCATCCAACCACTACCTTTCTTTCCATCCCACTAACTACCTTGATTATAGCAAGCTCAGATGCTCATAAGCCTAGTACTAATTATACAGCAGGAACTTCTTATTGTAACATTTGTTAATGTCTTTTATGTACTTTGCAGATAAAGATTCTAGTTGTCTATAGATGTACTATGTTCTTCATCTGTAAATATGTTTATAATTAATTGCTATGTTAAATTGTTAATTGCTATGTAATCCAGTGTAACTACTGTATGTTTATTTTAACTGTGGAGCTTTTCTCCCCGGACCTCTGCTGAAAATGGACCTACGTCCAGTCGGACACTCCCGGTCAACAAATGTAAATAAATAAATAATAAATAAATAAATAGTTCATTACACTATAAATAAATAAATAGTTCATCACACTACAGCAGTACACAGTTATGGGACACACCACAGAGATTACTGGGCTAAAACTCTCCCAAAGGTGTATTTCACAGTGGATAACCTCAGCATGCTTGTCATAGTGGGGCAATGGGGAGGGCAGTGTGTGTGCATGGGCCATAACTCATTCATCTAGGGGTTGACACGCCACATGCGGGCACAACCTGGGTCATATTTCACAGGTACATATATACAGCTGCTAGATGACTACTTCCTTGAACAGTCATGTTGCACAGCTGGCACGTGCACCACATACTCTGTAATGCTGACAGATACAGGTGGCTAGTATTTGCAGTGAGTGACATCTGACCCTTGTGTGGCTGTGGCCCTTTGGCTGTGTGCTGGGTGGGACAAGCCTGGATGGCTCCTTGTCACAGTCATCCTCTTCCACACATCTAAGTACGTCTACCTCTGTCTTATTATAGTGTGTTGTCCTTACATATATACCTGTATTCCTATCCACTGTGTGTGCAAAGCATGAGTGGTGCATACTGAGGAGTGTCTGCACTAACATCTGCGGCTGCCAGATATGTCTGGTCCACTGGTGTTTGCAGACATGGCCTTCATGTGTTTGTGTGTGAGCATGCCCAGTATGACCTTTCAGTATGTTGACACCCGCTTAGGCTAGGTAAAGAGTGCTAGGCAGGTTTAGACACTATGCTATGCTAAGCTAGGAGCAAACCTGAGCCACAGGGCTCCAAAACGCTTACAGTATGCCTGACACATGTCCCATGATGTCAACTAACTCCTAGGCTTGCACCAAGCTATTCCTACTCTTACACTTTTGGGACCTGACTCACTTGCTGGGGAAAACTGGGATTCACAATCCTTCCCCTCATTTGCATAGGATTACCTGCTAATGCATAGTTACATGTCTCACACTGAGCCTTCTCCCTTAGCAACCACTACTCACTGGCCATGTTGTCTTCTGCCTGCCATTGACTTGCATGGCAGAATACTGATTTTAGTTAGTATGCTTATTTAGGTTCATTTTGTTACCCCCCCCCCCCGATCCCATTTGCGAGCCGCTGCCCTACGCTTACACAGCCAAGATCGGCTAAAAAAAATAAAAGCTAACTTTTGTGTTTTTTTTTTTTACTGTTTTCAATGCCACTGGCCTTATACTTGGCCATTGGCATGCTTACTACATGATATGCAGCCTTTATCTGGAGCTGTCACAGCTCTGTTTTGGATTTTGCAGAAATGTACTTGGTTACTAACCGAGTACATTTCTGCAGATAGCCCTAGTCCTGCACAGACGGTTGCAAGCTTCCTGTATTGCAAAATCACCTAATTTGCATAGATTTCTCCTGCAAATGGGGTGATTTGCATACAAGGGCTTAGTCCATGCAAGATTAGTGCAGGAGCGTTTGTGCACACCCCTGCAGGGTGTTCCTGGATCGCACGTCAGACATGTTGCCTGCTTGAGCTCCTGCACCGTTCTTGCACACTGTGCAAGCTATAGAGAATCTGGGGATATGTCTCACTAACTGTTACCAACCTTGAAATAAGTCCATTGAAGCTATGCTCACGTTCCGTATGCCTGTACTTCTTCTAGTGTTGGTATTCTTGCTGATCATTATATCATTTTCTGCCTGCTAAAATCCTACAACTTCCCCTCTACTACACTTTGATGTGTGGTCTCTATCCAATTTTCTTTGCAAATCACTGATAGACAGAAGAGGTCAATAAATGCATATATACATACATATATTTTAAGCACTGGCATTAATGACTTTCAAGTTTACCAATATACAAAAACAGTTGTTCCCATAATAGCTGTCCAAACTCTTCTTAAAAAATATCTAAACTACTGCTCGATTTAATGTAAGTTGGTCATCTATTCTATGCCTCAGCTGCTCTCTCAGAGAACCAATTGCTACACTTCTCATTCCTATAGAATATTTTACATATGTTGTTTGATGATTCTCTACTACTTTTTGATATACCCAAACATTCCCAGAGGTATTTGTCTCTAAATGCTCTATATGCCTAAATAAGGTCTCCTCTTAAATATCTGTATGAGACACGATGCATGCTCTGATACTTTAGTCTTTCATAATAACTTAAATTTTTTACATCCATGGATGCCCTGGTATATTTCCACTGTACTCTTTCCAGTTCACTCATACTTGGTTTCTTATAATGTTTCCATATTGTTACTCCATACTCAAGTTGGGTCTAATGCAACTAATAGACTATGGGCAGGATTCACAAAGCCTCCGTGTAAGAGATACATGGCTTACACGGAGGCTGCAGTTAAATTGTGTGATGTCAGCATGTCATGCATATGCATGAGGGCATGCTGAATCACACCGAAGGCTAACACGGTCTGTGGAAGACAGTAGGGGGCATGTCTGTAGGCCGAGCCCTGCAAGCAGACACGCCCCCAGAAGAGTAAAATTGCCCAAAGTAAACACCCACGACAGAGGCCATGGAAATGTGAATAAACACAACACAACACATGCCCCCACAGACTATGAACATAAAATATATAAATGAACATGTTATATATTTTTTTTAAATTGTAAAGATGTTTGCCCGTGAGTGTGCTCGTTTGCGTGGGCGTGCCCGTAGCTCAGCTACAGTTAGCAGTCAGTGGAAAAGGATATAAGAACTAAATATGCAAAGTAAGCCAAGAAGCAATAGCGTAGTGGTAGAGACGTCGGCTGAAGAGCAGGCATTCATGGTTTGAGCCCCCACAACACCAATTTTTATTTTAGTAAAATAAGCACGAAACAAGTCCCTGACAAACATGTACACATATAAAATCATAGTTCATGTAAAATGTAATGAAATAGTCCATTTATTTTGAAGAAATGTGAGATAACAAAATAATAAAAGATGCCAGATGTGCCTATAGCTGAGCTACAGTTTAACAAGGTGAGTGTATCTGCCCGTAGGTGAGCAGTGGTTTAACAGGTGCAAAATGAGTGCCCGTAGGTGAGCAGTGGTTTAACAGGTGCAAAATGAGTGCCCGTAGGTGAGCAGTGGTGTAACACGCTGAAACTGTGTGCCCCTAGCTGAGCTGAGTGTAATATGTGTGCTGATAGCCAAATGAGGCGTAAACCAGTGTACCCCATTTGCGCGGAGCTGCGCACCGCGCCAACAAGCTAACCGACGGGCAGCGTTGAGCAAGCCGTATCAAAACTGCCTTTACACAGACACACCCCTCAACCTGTCTAGACAGTTATAAAAAATAAAAAGCAGTGGCCAGGTTTGAACCCAGGATACTATACACCATAGTCAAGGTACTGAACCACTAAGCCATGACAGCAGTACCTATCAATGCAGTAATAGCAAATATATAGGAATGAATACAAAGTGGAGCATGACAAAGCAGGTTTTGTGAAGTTGATACAATTCCAAAATGGCCAATCACAAATATGTGCGGGAAAAATGGCCTATATAAGCCCCATAGGCAGGAATACACAGCATAAATGATTGTAGAACTGACTTGCAGCCGTAATGACAGGAGTAGGTGAGGGTAGTTGCTTTCGAGCACAGAGGTGGGGCGTTGAGGAGTCCAGATACATGGTCTGGCTCCTAGTCCACAATCATGAGGCCCAACTCATGCAGGGCCAGGTCCTGTGGGGAGCATATAGGGCTGAGGCATGGGACCGGTTGGCTCATGATCTCACCAGTGCCACAGGGATTCCAAGGACTGGTGAGCAGGTTTGTCACCACCATGCGGACCTGAAGAGACGCAAGTAGGACCAATTGAACCTTTGGATCCAGGAGGCCCGGCAAATGCCCAACGCCCCACTACTGAGTAAGTTACATGTAATTATGTATGTAAGAAATTAAACTAGCTGATATTATGGAGATGTGTATTCCAATATTACTTCATTTATATTACAGCTGCAGGTGTCCGTTCTGCAAACCGCAGAGCCTATGGCGATAGGCTGGTGCGGTTGCGCCACCAGGCAGGTCAGTAATCCTCTCCCAGTAATTGTAAAGAAATATAAAAGTATGACAGTTAGCAAAAGAGTGCAGTGTAGTCACTTAAGTAATAGAATGTGCAAGTAACAAGTGTAAGAGTGTTTGCAAGTATTGCTTGATTACAAAAGTGTGTTGCAGTCTGTAATCCAAACAGAAAAATGAAAATGTCTGAAATAAAGTCTGAAATAAAGATGCCCCACCTGTAATATAATAGTACACAACCTGCAGCAGGCTGAAAAGTACAGCTGCAGAAGATGAGCAAATCACATGTGTGAAATATACCCCTGTTGAAATACTGAAACATGACATAAGTGAGACTGCTGGAAAGGATTGTAATAACTACAGGTAAAACATGTCAATAAAGCCTAGAAGTAAGTACCATCCTGAATAGTAAAATAAAAACAAGTGAGAGAGTGTGAGAAAGTGTTATGAATCCACCAATAAAGTAGTAATAACCCCTGAATAAAGTACACTGCAGTTAGTACAGAATGAAATGCATGTGAGAAGCAAAACCAAACAGCAAAATCTGTTCAAAGTGTTGCTGCAGCTGGAATGTGTATCCCAAAATATGGATATGTTGCTCTCAGTCTGCAATATGCAGATAGTATGATTGTCTGACATACCAAACATCCACAGTTGTCTATAGCTATATAAAGCAAATGTAGCAGGATGATGTAGCTGAACAAAGCCAGATATGAATGTGTATGAAGAACAATAAAATGTATATTGATGTAGCAGTAACAGTCCTATCACCAAGTTGAAGTAGTTATCATATAGGAAACTGTAGTTAGAACAGTAGTGTGTATATATGTGCAGCTATTAGAAATGTACAGCATATGTATTGGTATTCAAAGGTGTTAATATTATTTTCTTCGCCCCACCCTATAACCACATATAACCCATTCCATGTGAAAATGGTATGTGCAATCACAATTAACACCCCTGGACATTTGTCCTGTTGGGTCATAAATATTTGCATGTTCGTTGATGCATCTGCCCTGTTCATACATCCAAACATGATGGCCTGTTGCCATCAATTAACTCTGCATGTTGTTGGACTGTGTATTGCTGTTCAAATTATGCATGTTTTATGCTCGCTGTTCAATGGTGTGAATATCTGGGTGTTTGGTAAATGGGAATACTACTGCATGCTGTTACAACTAATTGTGAATGGTATTATATGTTACTAACCCAAACTGTCATGACATAATGCAAAACATAGGACGACAGGGAAGGCGGGTTCCAGCCGACCCACCTCTCCCACCTCAGCTGGCGAGTGCACCTGGCACTAGTGCCCAGTCTGGACTCTCCTCCGGTGGCCCTGTGCCACCTGTGGGTGGAAGCGCTGCAGGGGATGGGGCTCGTCCCCCCTCTGCAAGTGTGGCTGGAGGAGAACCACCACTCACCCTCCATAGCATCCAGACTGTGGTGCGTAGGGAGATCCGGGACCCTGTTCTTGGGCCCCTACGCCAGCTTGAGGCACAGGTGGCACAACTTATGGGCATGCCTGTTGCCCGGCCTACACAGCCCCCAGCACAGCCCCGTCCTGGGCAGTGAAGGAACAGTGGCAACTGCCCATGGGTGGGGATATCAGTTCCACTGTTGCCATCTGTGGGCTCATGGGCTCTGGATATCCAAACCTCTGTCCCCGTCAATTGTGTAACCCCCCCCACACGTGTCATACACCGCCCCTGTATGCATCTTGTTTGTCTTGTCTGTTGACCTACCCAACCTACCTCCCCAGCTATACCGACTTCCTTCACCTGACATACCACTCTCACCTGAAAAAAAAAAAAGGGCGCTCTGTACCCACAAAAAAATTACGCCCCATACAGAGCTGCCCATTCCGCACACATGTCTGCTGGACATGGAAACTATCAATTACAATTGGCTGTACAACAAGTATTATTGTTGTCCTGACACCTCTCTCAGGGGTGGAAGGTCTCAAATGTCACACCAAATTAGATACATATGCACAACTGTTGCTGATGAAGAAATGGGCAGCTATGGGCCTTACCTACATCCCTCCTGCAAATCCCAAGCTTGTTTCCCTACTGTCTTACCCTCTTTGTGACCCCTTTTTCACCACTTTCCTGTCTCCCCATTTTCATTTCTTTCAAAGAAAATAGCGCGGGTGTGTGCCAGAGTAAGCACTGCTTAGCGGTTGTAAGCGGGTGTGCGCGGAGCTGAACGCCAGTGCGCATGCCGGAGTTCCGCACAAACCAGCGCTAACCTGGTTACAACTGCTTAAAAGTGCCTTAGTCACTCTGATTGACAGGTCCTGTAGTCAGTTCAAAAGCAAAATAAAATCCCACTGTCAGTCCTGAACACAGGACCTTGGAAACAGTAGTCTGTATGACCTACCACTAAGCCATGACTCTTATACAAGAACATGGTGCTAAAATAAATATATCATGTAATAGTAGGAATGAATGTAAAGGGAATATAGGATGTGTAGTACACAAAGCATGTCATTTAGAATTACTGTCAAAACTAGTGGATTTCCATAATAGTAGTGTGTGAACAGAAACAGCCATGCTAGTTGGTAGCTAGTAGGTAATAATGTCAGTTAATGTACATATATAAATGTATGTATATTTACATATATATATATATATATATATATATATATATATATATATATATATATATATATATAGTTGTAGGTGTCATTGTGCATACACACGTACTACAGGGAACAGGAGAGAGGAATGGAGAAATGTGAATCTACAACACAGCCTGAATCATGAGAGAGATACTAACCTTTATACTCACAGAACTGTGTCCACAGCATACCAGCATTGTCACCGCCCTTACAATCTGAAAGGGCAACGCCTATCTCACATACCCTTTTATAGCACTGTCCTGAAATCACAGTGAGAACTGCAATCAGTACACAACTGGCTGCATGCAATTAGCAAATGCTGGCTTACAATTGGTGCAGAGGCCATCACATGGACCTATGCAGATACCTACAAAAGCATCCTGTACTAACACTCCACACATGCAATACATTCATTGCACTGTCTGGAAGCAGACAGAGGGAGAGAGACAGACAGAGACAGAGACAGAGAGTGAGAGGAAAAAAAAAAAACATGCTACACACTGAGTCTAAGCTGTCAGCAGTGACAGTAGCAAGCCGTGCCAGCAGCAGCAGGAAGCAGAAGTAGTGGTAATGCAACCAGCTGCGACAAACACAGGTAATGTAAAGTAGCAGGTTAATAGTCTGCATACTGTGAACCCTCCAAATGTGTCATAGGTCTGTATCTATAGGTATGTCCATGTGATATGTTGTGTGTAATAGTTCCACCAAAAGGGGATGACTATACATTACATGTCAGTCAGTGTTAGGCCATGATCCTGGCAGCAGTTGTCTGTGCGTTGCCCTCATCAATGGCTGTAGTGACTGTTTTGAAAGGTCAACCAGGTTCAAAAGGCAGGATCAGCCCATCACAAAGGCAAACTGGCCGGGAACAAGTGTCTGCAGGTACCCAATATTGCTGTATATGTGTCCCATACTGAATAATTCCATAGCTAAGCAGACCAAGCCGGTTATGCTTATGATGCGGTAGTTCCCAGGGTCAGTAGAGGTGCCTCCTTAGTGGTGTGGGACCACTGTTGCTGTATGCCAGTGTTCAGGTACATATCCTGTAGTACGGCCAAGGTTAAATATCAGTCTTATATGCGGTTGTATGTCCTCTTGGAGTGCACGTAACACACATCCAGGGATACCATCAGGTCACAGTGATGCTGTGTGTTCTGCTTTGCTGAGGGCGGCCCACACCTGGACATGTGAGATGATAGGGAGGTTACATTCAGCTGTGATAAGTATTTCTACTTGTGGGGGAGAAGAGGGGGGATACGTGCACCGAACCTGTCTGCAAGAATGTTGCCAATATCTGTGTGTTCGGTGAATGTTAAGTAGGTGCGTATTAACTCAGAGCATATCTGAGGCGTTTGGTCCATATGTGTAACATAACTGAAGAAGGCCTTGTGGTTATCTATAGTGTTTGTGACCATTTCCCTCCCAGAGTAGGCCGTGGCCGTTGTTATGAGAGACCGTAGCATATTACCAGTGCTGACCACAGATGCCTTCCCTTAATGTGAATCTGCTCTGTCCTGCAGTAGCCTCCTGCTTTTGTTATACAATCTGCCTCTGGCTGAGGTTCATCGGACAGGATGCCTATACCTTTGTGCATAGGGTCTGGGTTAGAAATGTGTGTACAAGTTCCATGCAATCTATGGGATGTCCGTGGTAAGCATTCGCAAAGGGGTCAGCAGTGTGGGTTGTGGCTTCCACTGGCCCAGTGGGCTGCATGGATACCATCTCAGTCCTAACAAGTGAATACCTGTCTAATCACATACATATCAAAGTAGTCTACTGTGCTGGTCGTGGTGGTGGGATATGTATATCCAGGCCAAGTAACTTGTGTCCAGATCACACTAGTGGATGGCGTTCCACATACAGTACCTTGGTATGAACCCCCAGAGTGAGGTTGTGCATTGGACCTGTCGCAGTGTGCTGACCGATGGGGCATGCTACTATGTTGTATGGAATGTGGCAGGTATTGTTGCACAGGTGTTGGCTGAGCACTGATATCTGGCCATGTACTTGTGTATCCACCATGAGACACACACATGCAACATATGGGAGTAGTAGTATATCACTACACTTGAGTATCATGTATAGTATGTGTGCCATATATTGCTGACATAGTCTGCTGATATCCTGTTTGTGTTCTCTTCCAGGGAGATGGCGCGTCAGCGTAATCCCGCCTACTCTGCAGCGGAAGATGAGGAGATACACCAGAGCCTGGTGCGGGATTATGACATACTGTTTTCCCGCACCAGCCAAAATCAGCAGGAGAGGGCTGCACTGTAGCAAGACCTTGTCCGTAGGGTAAATGACATTGGCAAGCATAATAGGACATATGAGCAGGTATGACATCACTGCAGTGATTTAATCAGAAATGTCCGTCAGCGTGCGTCGGATATCCACAGGCAACAGGTTGCCACAGGAGGTGGGGTGGCCAAACATCCCCCCCTCACCATACTGGAGGGGCTACTCCTACGTGTTGTGGCTCCAGCCCCGGAACAGCAACAGCAATACACCTGCATCATGATGGAGGCTGGATCCACACAGCAGCACGACATGGAGCGTGCAGGTAATATGCCATATGTACTCTTGACTGTTCTGTACACTGTTAGTTTATGCATGTGTAAGGTGTGTCCGTGGTATGTAGCTGTCAACATAGTATGTAATTGTGCATGTGTGATATTGGCAATATCAGCAGCTGATGTGTGAAAGGCAACTGGTGTACTACTGCACTGTATCATATGCAGTATCAATGGCACAGTTGTGCCCACTGACATTAATCTCTTCATTTCTGCAGGTCCCTCCGGTGTTACAGGAAGGCAGACCATCCATGCTTGTGAGTGTGTTTAACAATACCTATAATAGTCCTGATACTGCTAGTAATACTAGTGTAACTCAGTAGTGCTCTGTGTGTATACTGCGGGCTGTGCATGTGTGCAGGTGTGCCTGTGTCCACGTGTGCATGTGTGCATGTGTGCATGTGTGCATGTGTGCCTGTGTCCACGTGTGCATTTGTGCATGTGTGCCTGTGTCCACGTGTGCATGTGTGCATTTGTGCATGTGTGCATGTGTGCATGTGTACACGTGCATGTGTGCAAGTGTGCATGTGCGCATGTGTGCCTGTGTGCCTGTGTGCATGTGTGCATGTGTGCCTGTGTCCATGTGTGCATGTGTGCATGTGTGCATGTGTGCATGTGTACATGTGTCCACGTGTACATGTGTACATGTGTGCATAAGTGCATCACTGGTAACATTGTGTGGACACTGTAAACTGTGTTTCCTGTCTTCCTCCCACAGGTTCTGGTGCTGCTCTGGTGTCCTGCAGCAGGGAACCTGAATCTGGTGCCACAGGTACTGGTAATGATGATATCTGTGTAATGGCACAGGAAGGTGTGTCAGGGTCCGCCATTGGTCATCCAATTGACAGTACACAGCTGTCAACCCCATCATTGTGCACAGTCATCCTGCCAGTACATCCTTTGTCACCGTTATCCCTAGGTGATGGACAGGATACAGTGGGCATTGACCAGGGTGATGTGGTATCTGTGGCACATGCTTCCCCACACAGCAGCCATGGGCAGGGTCCTGCGATGGTACCACACAGACAGTTGGCCATGGGTTCTCATGGGAGCATCCATGGGCGTACTGCCTCTGGCAGACATGCCCAAAGAGGTCTGTCAACCTCAGCTATGTTTCAGGCTGTCATGCAGGCACAGTCGCGTATGGAAAGGTACACCAAACAGGGTCTGAGGGAGCTGAGACCATGTCGCACAGCCATGACTGACAGTATGCATGACATCACGGATGCTATCCGTAATTTCACCGATGTCATAGACAGACGTTGTGGGGACATATTACAGCAGTTCCACAACCAAATGTCCATGAGCCAGGGCAATGGTGGGTGGTTGCAGCGTCATCGTGGCCATATGCCAGCAACAGCAGCAGCTGGCAGTCGGCACGGACCACAACAGGGCCGCGCATGCCACCATAGTGCCAGCAGCAGCCCCAGCAATGCTGGGTCTGTGCTGTCATCGGAATGCCCCAGTAGACCATGTGCACGTGGCTCTGGACAGTCTCAACAGGGATCTGTGTCCAGTCAACACACTCCCACTTCTGATGACAGTACCCAGTCTGGCTTCATACTGGATACGGTCCATAGCACCCCTACCAGGCACAGGTACCGTGTCCGTGCCCACAGACACTGATCTGTATGACCTGCCAGGTGCAGTCTGTGGCTGTCCACAAACCCCTGTATATGGCAGCCATGAGGTGGAACTGTGTGCATGCATACACACATGCGAAATGTTAACACCTAGGGCTACCACATACACGCACACACTGCACCAACAGTGCCCCACCCTGTACTGCTGTCCCTCACCAACACACATACACACACATGTCAATTGGTGGTATCAGTGGCAGACTCAGGCATACCTAATTCACATTCAAACAACAGCAAACAAGATGTATATAATAACAAAACAAAGTCTCTATTCAGTTCCCAACAAAATTACCTTCCAATAAAATTTATTTTTCTAAACACAGCCTCCAACAGCCTTACAAGAAAAATTTTAAGAAAAGGTAGAAAAAAAAGCTGGAAGATAGTCTTTGAGTTTTGTATATATACCTAAGTCACACCCTGTGCATATGATGAAACTGTGCCACCTCCTGCAGTCTCCAACATCATTGCGGGAACAGGTAAACACGTTGCTGATGCACAGGGTGACTACATAGAAGTGTATTAGTAGTATCATGTTGGTAACAGTACAGTGTGTGGATATGACTGTGTGTATATCCCAGCATGCCTGATGCAGTAACCGTATGACTGTCCTGAATTGTTATCTGCACCCATAGTACATACCAAAGTGTAACAGCTGCACATTATTGCATACCAGCGGTAAGGATGTCAACAGATAGCCACATTCATGGGTAGCACAGGGGGAAAGCTAATGCAAGTAGTGATATGCAATGATGGACATGTACATTAATGGTGTCAAGTTGCCCACAACGACTATGCAATGTGGATGTTTGCGCATGTTGATATGTGTGCAGTACCAATGTAATCCAAATCACAATTAACTATGACATAATATCAGTTCTACCATGGGCATCTGCGCTGTGCATTCCTGGGTACATGTTTATAGTGCCTACATATTTGCACTGTTACCTACTGTTAGTGTTACCCCTTCTTTGTTGTACAATGGACTACTTCCAGCCCTGCTTACTGTAGCTTTGTTTGCATGCATGTTCGCTTGGGGTTCCTGGAACACTGCTTCCACCTGCAATGCAGAGTTACAGTGCTTCTGTGGACTCCTAGTGACATCTGCATAGCGTCATACGTATGTCAAGTTTACACATGACAGAATGTCACTGTCTGTCCTGTTCGCATGTACGTTGCCTGTGACACATTGCACATGTCTTACCTGGCATTTACCCATGTGCAGTCATATATGCCAGTGCTATGAAACAGTAGCAGTACACCCACACATACACACCTTCAGTATGTTGTTCCCCATTGGCCCTATGTGTTGGTACTCACCATGGCAATCACACTACTAGGGTAGCATGTGCAAAGGTAAACTGTGAATCACCTCTATGGTCCAGTTGTGGTTTATGTGAGTCATGTGGCAATGTCACAGCTGCCACATGTATGCAGTCAACCATCACCCTTGGCCAGGAACGTACAACACATGTGTGGGATGCCACCACATAGCCAATCTGGGGACTGAGCACTCTGAACCCAGTAATGCCATACCCTGTCAGGTGGCATGTCATACTACAGTGACTACAATACCAGTCAGACATAGACACGCACTGACAGCAAGCTGAACACACTGGGGCATACGTGGGGACTCAGAATAGCATCCTGCCTGAGCATCACACACCTCCGCAGCTGGCACACAGGCATATGTTACGTCGGAACAGAGCACATGCCACACATGGCACACACATCCCATGTGCCACACACTCACAGCCTGTAGGGCTACACAACACACCTGCTACAGATGTGTCAGGTACCTCTCTTGGCCGCTGCAGTGGGGTCCTGCTCAACAGGCTGTACATGGTGAAGGTCACAGTGATATGTCTCTGGGACACTATGGTCCACCACAAAACACATGCATACAGGTCAGTCAGAGGCATGGACACATATGACTCAGTCATTGACCATGCCACTATGGATGACCTGAGACATACCTACCTGGACTACATGATAGGGAACATAGAAGGGATCTCTCAGCATGTGGCATGGGCCAGTATGAGCCTGATCTTGGTTGCCATCATACCCTCACCAGGTATGCTACCACTATATGTAGGAAGGGTGTTGTATGTCTACATTCTGCTCAGTCTCCAATGTCATTCATAGGGTATCCGCTGGCTGTCAACGTGTGCTTACATGCTAGGGAAGCCACAATGATGTGCGAGGGGCAGCTTGCATGTGACACCCATGGTCCAATGTATATTGGCGAAGCTCCTTGATACACACATACTGCCTTATGCTGCAGGACACGGATTACATAGCCACCTCCGGGGGTATCACACTGGTTAGGACACTAACAGTGCTGCTACACAACACCAGCAGTGTACACCGCAAGATGCATGCACTGGACGCTGTCCTCAGCACGGTGAACTGCAATGTCTGTGCAGTACCATAGTCCTGATTCATGGCTCACAGGTGCAACCCATCACTGCCAGGTTATACCTCATACCATGCCTGTCGTCCCCTACACATGTAACACACATGGACAGGGGGGTGGTATCCCAAGGCACCACAGATACACACACCTCCAGGTTGTTGGCACAGCACAAAGCATCAGGGCCTATTCATGTGCAGCTAACAGTGTGTCGGACTGTCGTCTGGTTCATAGTCTGGCACACACAACCCTCCCATACACTGGAAAACCACCTATCCTCCATAACAACACTGGCAATATGACAGTCTCAAGAACTGTCTTTATATGGCTGGACTGCATCCAGCCAAACATTGTGCGTGAGCATTACTGTAGCTACAACACACTAGTTGAAGGGTTCCCAGCATGTGGTCACTGAATTGCAGTGGAATGACATGTTACCACTCCCACAACAGGTGGGAACATGCAGCACCTGTACATCGACTACATGTAGACTATATGGCCCAGACCAGATGTGTATCCCCTGCTGTAGGTATTTTACCATATACACCCACACTGTATAGACACATACCGCATGTGGCCCCTGCACAGTAAGACACAGTCATATTGTTATGCATTGCAAATACCATTTATCCACTCGAGGCATGTGTCAGACATGGTAACTACTGCAGGTCACAGGTTTTTATGTGTATGTGTCACACACATACATCATGTGTGCAATGCCATTGCTGGTTTAGGCAATGGCATGCATTGTTATGCACAAAGACCCACACAAGGTCATAATGTGTGACACAACCACATGTGGCAGTTGTGGGTTACAAAAACATACCTATCTGTACTCTGACAATGGTAATAGACCCAGTAGCAGAGCGCACTATTGGCATTACTGGCCTACTAGCCCTATTTGGCTATGCTGATAGTGTGGTGACATCCCCTGTGTTTACTGGGGGAATATGCAGCATCTGGTGTATTGTAGTATTTGCCAAAAGGATCTGTTTTCTTGCACTTGCATTTACACACACCCTACTACCCCCCCACACACACACACGCACACTTGCCATTTGCAGGATTCATCCCCCTACCTAACTAAGACACGACACGTGAGAGAGACGCATTAGCAAAGTGCACTATTCGGATTACTAGATGGTTCCTCTTCTCTGGCTGTACTTATAGGGTGCTGACATCATCAGTGTTTTGAAAGGGTAATGTGCATCAGGTAGTGTGATCTCCTGATGGCCAAAACTAACATGTTTTTCATACAGAATTGTACACACACAAACTCCCCACATCCAAACACACACACACACACACACTTGCCACTTGCAGGTTTCAAACCCCTACCTAACTATGTTATGAGTCTTGAGAGTGACTCTGTAGCAGATTGCGCTATTCGGATTACTGGTAGATGTTTCTTCTCCAGCTGTATGTATAGGGTGCTGACATCATCACTGTTTGGAAAGGGTAATGTGCATCATGTAGTGTGATCTCCTGATTGCAAAAATGCACATGTTTTTCATACAGAATTACACACACACAAAGTCCCCACATCCAAACACACACACAGGCCATTTGCAGGTTTCAAACTCCTACCTAACTATATTATGACACTCAAGAGAGACGCATTAGCGGAGTGCGCTATTCGAATAACTGGGAGGTCCCTCTTCTCCTGCTGTACTTATAGGGTGCTGACATCATCCGTGCTGAAATAGGGGAATGTGCATCCTTTAGAGTGCTTTCACAGTTGCCAAAAGGGACATCTCCTTCACACAGGACTTGCACACACACCAACCCCTCTCCACACACACTGGGCAGTTGCAGGATTCAAACCCCTACCTAACTATGTTATGGCACTCATGACAGATGCATTAGCAGAGCGCGCTATCCGAATTAATGGGATATTTTCCTTCTCCTGCTTTACTTATAGGGTGCTGACATCATCCGTGCTGAGATAGGGGAATGTGCATCCTGTAGAGTGCTTTCACAGTTGCCAAAAGGGACATCTTCCTCACACAGACTTGCACACACACTAACCCCCCTCCACACACACTGGGCAGTTGCAGGATTCAAACCCTTACCTAACTATGTTATGACACTCGTGACAGACGCATTAGCGGAGTGCGCTATTCGAATTACTAGGAGGTTTCCCTTCTCCTGATGTACTTATAGGGTGCTGACATCATCCGTGCTGAGATAGGGGAATGTGCATCCTGTAGAGTGCTTTCACAGTTGCCAAAAGGGACATCTTCCTCACACACACACACACACACACACACACACACACACACACACACACACTGAGCAATTGCATGTTTCGAACTCCTACCTACCTACATTCTGACACTTGAGGGAGACGCATTAGCAGAGCGCGCTAACCGAATTATTGGGCATCTGGTCTGCACCTGCAGTATTTATAGGGTGCTGACATCGTTATTTCAACAGAGGTATGTAAATCTAGTACTACCTGTCAGGTGGGGGATAGCATATATATGCATTTGCAGCCACCTACGTCAGGGTCAGATATGCACATCGCACTGGCAGGTTATGTTCTATACCATGCTTCGTGACCACAGGACCTGTAACACACAACACAACCAGTCCAGAATACCACACCCACATCCAGGACACACACTTAGCTTCCCTGGGAACAGTGCCGGGATATGCATGTGTTCACATACACCATTCCAGTTGTTAACATCAGGTACAGGCATATTGTGTGTGAGAACTACTCAGGCCTCTACCACTTTACCCTACAGCCACTACAATTTGTGGGTCCATGTGCTATGGCAGAACCACACACCACAGACACATGGGGGAATACATATTGCACCTGTCCATCTGCAACATGGGTACTCACTGTTCCACACCAGAGGTAGACCACCATTGTTGATATCTGACCATACCCACCTTTCCCTGGACATCCATATCCCATCTCCCCCCCCAGGCAAGGTTGTCACTGCACACAAACTGTATTTAGCACAAGCAGACTCTACACTTATGAAGACTGGGGTGGGCGACTTCAAAGGACCCATGCTGGGGGACTATACTGGCCACTCAGCATAATCCTTGACAATTGCATTCTATGAGCATGTGTACGGTTTGCATTGATCATGCTATCTCATATATACCCATGACTGCTCCACAACAAGACACCTGTCAGGTGTACACCAGCCATATATGAGCCGTCCAACAGACAGAGTGAGCTAATACATTGCAGAGCTGTAGCCCACAGAGGGAGGACATCTGTGAACAGTTCCGGCACGGAACTTCATTCACACATAATCATCACAACACAGTGTTGACAGTGGAATTGTCCAGAGAATGCAGATAGGGCTCCCCTCAGTCTGTTATTGATGGCCACTTACTGTTAGAGATCCTCAGCAACCCTCTTCCAGCACACACCAACAACATGGCTGTGGCTTAGCACATTCAAACCCTGGGATCTCCACTGTGCCCCTGCTTGACAGAGGCACAGCTCACTAGCCTCACACGTTGCCTTATGTGACCTACTTTACAGTGGCACAGTAGCCTACTGTACTGGGGATGCAGATGCCAAGCACACTCTGGCTGAGCTGTCATTCCCTAGGGCAACAAGCCTAGTATTGACCTTTACACCCATATGTTCAATTGTCAGATGCACAATATTTGTTGTGCTGTTCTACTGTTTGCAGGTCTTTATTTCCATAGCATTCCCTGTTCCTATGACCAACTTGTGTATCTGTGGAAGATGTTTGCATATGACGGTGATCCACTATATCACTTATGTCTCTGTAGTCATTTACTGTGTGCACTGGGCAGATTGCTGTGTTGTGGTTGGTTCCTGGAATGACACGCATACAAATACCAGATATGTGTGGCCAACTGCTAAACGGAGATATGGCCTAAGTGTGTGAGCATGCCCAGTTCAGCCTTTCCATGGCATGTTGTCTGACATATGCCTCATTTATCAAAGTGTGTGAGCATGCCCAGTGTGAGCTTTCCATATGTTGCACTCTGAAGTCCACCACATATTTGGGTGTGTGTGAACTTCAACAATATCTCACGTTTATGGTTGTGTGTTGGGTGTCATGTTGTGTACTAACTGGCCAACTGCTTCATGTCTGCCACAACAGGGATTATACTGTGCCTGCAGGGATTGCATGGGATACTTTGCAGACAGTTGTCAACATCCTTTCATAATGACCTAACACTGTAGTACCGTATAGTGTACTGGTTCAGTACCTTCACTGTGGTGGACAGTATCCTGGGCTTTAGTTCTATCACTGCTTGACATCTTCATAGTGAGCACAACAGACTGTGTAGGGGCCAGTTGTGCACATATGACCATGTTGCATTATGTTCAGATATGGACTACCTACACCAGGCTCGTCCAACATTGGTAGTGTATTCCACAACATGGGTGGACATTGGCAAACACTAGCGATGTTACCTAGGACATTGTAACTGGAGTTTGCCATGACATATGTCATGGTTAGTATACTGTGCCTCTGTCTACCTCTGACATAACAGTGATACCCAGGGTTAGCCTACCATCTCCCATCCACTCATCGGGATTCCTCTTGAGGGGTGTCGATAGGTGACTCTCTGGCTAACCTGTACTGGGAGTTTACGGAAGAGTGGGGGTGCCTTCTGTGTTATGGATCATTCTGTACAGCTTGTCCTATGTATGTCAGTGCTGGGGTTCAGGTCTCTCATGTGCATAGCTCACTGCCATTCAGATTGTACAAGGTGCAGCATGTTCATTGATTCCAGGTTGGACATGGCTTCATACATCAGGCACAGCTTGCCTGTAGCTGGGCAGTATGGCAGTGTGTGAGGCTGCAGTTTGTTTACTCAGGCAACACATGGCATCTGTTCATGCTCTTTGCTACTCCTGGTGGGGTACTGTTGTGGACTTTACAGTTGATGGAGGTGTCTGCTGAGGTATATCCCACAGGGGCTATTGTAGTCAATTGTGACACTGATGAAGGATGACTGCAGAGCCACAGTGACCTCCCCTTATCTACATCTGATAACCTTCATGGTTGGGTGGGTATATGGTATGTTTCTGCGAACACTACAGCCACATGCTTGTCCAGTGCAGGATATCTATCACCTTTTGTCCCCAGGTCTCTCATTACATGTTAGGTACGTAATGGGTTAACACCTGTGTGGTAATTTGTGGGCACTTACTGAATATCCACGGTGGTTGTCTATACACAGTTCTGCAATTAGCTTGCTGACATGGCTATGGCTCCAGTTGTCTGTTTGTAGGTGGCCCTTTTGTGGGTTGCTTGTGTCAGCTGGGGGTTGGATATGGTGGGCTGTTTGTACTCCTCTGCATACATGTTCAGTCACAGTCCTTCCATGTTGGCCTATACCTATGGGACATATATACAGAACGGGGGGGGGGGGCCCAGGACCAAGCCTTGTGGGATGCCACTCATATCTGCTTTGTAGTCTGACATGAATGCAGCATGTCTGACCATGTCAGTTCTGTCCTTGGTCTGGTTTGCAACCCCTCTACTGACATAGGGGTATATATTTAAGCTGGTGAACATATCCATACTGTACTCATAGGGTATTGTCTAGAAGCATATGCACGGTTTAGCTACGCTGTGTGGACCACATTGCCCTCATCAATGACCTTAATGACTGCTTCAAATGGGTCAAACATGTTTAGGGGCAGGATCTGCAGTTATGGCAGCCACACTGTGTAGGGTCCAGTATCAGTAGGTCCACAATAGCTTTATGTCTGCGGTACATACTGATCCTTTCCATAGCTGTGAAGACCAAGCTTGTCAGGATCCTGGGGTGGTAGTTTGTAGTATCCATTCAGGCAACACCTTTGTTGTGAAGGACCACTGTTGTTGTACACTGCTCTTTGGGTACATATCCTGTGGTAAGGCTGACATTGGGCAGTAGTGTGATTTGGCATTCCATTATTCTTGGAGTCCATGTTGGCCTCAGCCCAGGACGCCATCACATACCTTTGCTGCTGTGTGTTTTGCTTTGCAGATGATGGCTGTTACCTCAGCATCTGCAATGTCAGGGGACCAGCAGTCTGCTGGGATAGATATTTTGCATTCTGGGGGGGGTTGCACTGCACCTGTCAGGTTGTATGTTAGCAATATGTGTGTGTGTTTGGTATGTTGTTTGTAATATCTGTGTGATTCGGAGCATATCTGTGGATGCCCAACATGGTTCCTACCATCAGTTAAGTAAGCCTTGTGATTATCCTTAGTGTCCTGTACAATTTGTATCTTCATAGGTTCATGGGTTCATACTAGGCTATCCACCCTAGGGCATTAGTAAGCCTAGCCAGAGTGTGTGTGTCTTTCGCCGCCCCTTGCTATGTGACTATTATGGCCATTTATGAATTTCTTTACTGTGCTTCTGTCTGGTCGTGACACAGTGAAGATCCCCAGTATACAGGTACGATCATCCATCCACTTAGCAATATTCCTGTTGAGGGGTTTCAGTGAGGGGCTCTGCCTAACATGGATTGGGATCCTGTTTCAGGGTGTGGGGAGCCTCTGGGTTATGTATCTGTCTCTCCAGCACATCCTATTTCATTATGTGTTGAGGCTGACATCTGTCACTCTCACAGCTCCAATGGCTTTGATTTCCTGTGGTGGAGCATGTCCATTACTCCTGTGTTGGACATGGCCTTGTACAACAGACATACAATGCCTCTGTGTAGGCAGTCTGTGACTGCATTCAGCTGGGGTGTCTACAGCCAGGCAGCATATGACATATATTTCACACCCTTTATCCTCTTGGTGGGGTAACTTTGAGGTCTTCCGAACCGCTGCAGGTGTCACGTACGGTACATCCCGTATGAGTCATTGTACTAGATTATGGGTCTGATAAGGGAACAGTACAGCGGCACAGTGACCTCTGTTGATGTAGATGTGAATCATTTCATGATACGGTGTCCAATATCGACAATCTTCCTAGCCACATTGGCATTGTGAGTGTCACATGAACAGATTACTGTCGACTTGTGTCCCTAGGTCCCTGATTACTCCTTGCATACATAATGGTTTACCACCTATGTGGTAATTTGTGTGTACCTTGTCTGGTATTTGGTGGGACATTCATACTGTCCAGTGTCTTCAGGATGTCTGGGTGGAGTTCTTGTGTGTGAGAGTGTGGTCTGTCGCATGCTAGAGACTGTACAGCAGTTTTGACTACACTTAGGTGCACATGGGTGGTCTCCGCTGCTTTGTGCATTGTCAGTTACCTGGCCGTATGGGTGTCTGTGCTGCATATGGATACTCCCCCTCCTTTGATGTTTTGGTCCAGGTGTTGGGGCTATAACGCATGATATGTGGTATAACCTGGTAGTGCTGGTGTGCTATCACTAGGCTTGCAGCAGGCTTCTGTCACTGCACAGACATCGATGTTCTCCATACTGGGAAGTGCCTCAGGGGCATGCATATTGCAGTTTACACATCTGGCATTGGTCAGCATTACCCTTATGTTTCTTACCACTTATGTTTTCTAGGGTGGTGGGTAGTCTTTTTGGCCTTGCCTACATACAGCTCTATGGAGGTGGCAAAGGCCTTATCCAGTATCCAGACGCACAGGGGTAACAGGTGCAAGCCATCCCTGGAACAGCAGCATGGCTTGTCATGCTTGACATCTCAAGCAGACAGACATTAGACCCTCTTGGACTGACAGCTGTAACTGTGCCACCTGTTAAACATGATCATTCTGTGTTTGTACTGTAGCATCATTCTTGGTGAGGGTTGGATGCTGCACACGGCCAGTGTCATACCGGCCTGGGGTACATAATCAGAGAGCTCATCCATGTCTCTTTTCATGTAGTCCAGGGAGGTACATCTCAGGTCATTCACACCAGCATGGACATTGAGTGCATCATATTTCTGATTGCTTTGGGGTGACCTGCGTACTTGTGTTATGTGGCATATTGTGGCAGCCTGCAGGCAGCTTACTGTACCCTTTCCCTTGTTCAGTCTGGTGAGTGGGACAGCAGTGTGTCTGCCTATACAGACATCTATTACAACTGTATAAGGCATGTTGTTTCTCCTTCTGGCCTGTGTCTGTTTGGCACACCAGCTTTGTGTACTACGTGTTGCATGTGCTATGTTTGGAGGTTGTGTTGCTTGTGATCTGCTTTGGAGGCTTCTGTTGGTGTGGTGTGTTTGTAATTAGGGCCTCCGGGAATGTTTTTCTGTGTTTATGTGTTTGGTTTACAGTTGTGGTAGGTCTATGTGGGACTGGGTTTGTGGTGTATGTGGTTACCTTCTCCTCCTGACTAGTTTTGACAATACTGAGTTGGGGGAGCTCAGCCTCCGGTTTGGATACATGGTTGCATCTATCACATATATTTGTATTTATTGGGGGGAGTTGTGGTTCTCTGTGTACTTGGGACAGGTGTCACATTGCCTCTGGATTCACAGATTCTACTTGTGGCTGGCCTTAGTGGATTGTATGTGTGGACATATGTTATTGCCATACTACTGATCAGTGATTACTTCCCTTTTTATGTTTGCTCTATCATGTGGTAGCTTCCTCATTCTCTTGCATGATTTGGTAATGGCTGGAGTCCAGCATGCCAGATGCCTGCATGTATGGCATTGTGTCTTGTTGTTATTTGTGATTGCATACTCCAAGCATTCCTGGCTGTGTTCATGGAATGCCTGTATAACATGTTCTGTGGTGTGTCCCATATTCTGCACTTGCACAGGGCCTTTCATGGATTCCACATCGGTTTGGAGGGGTGCAACCTATGCTTTACACATGTTTTTCACTGTGGTATTCTGGCCAGGGACTGGGGTCGGGATGTGTATATCCAGTGTGATTACTCTATGGTCTGGTCTTACCAGTGAAGGATACACTTCTCATCTTGCCATCCAGTACACATGTTGCTGATTATCACATCCAGTATGCTTACCCCTCTTGTGGGAGTGGTACGTTGTTCCTGGGCATTTTGGTTTATGGATTCTGGGAACTTTTCTCTGACTGTGTTGGTGCTAGTATAATGCTCCCGGTGTATGTCTGGTTATTTTCAGTCAAGCAATATAATGTGGTTTGGGGGGCTTGATATATTCATGTATTCCAACATAGGCCAGGTGCAGTTCCTGGTATTAAGACAGTAGTCTGCAGCAGGCTATATACTGGGAGGTGGTTTTAGCCATTGGTATTTGACCATGGCTAATCCATGCTGCTTCTTGTTGTGGTACCAACATGGGGGTGTGGTTATCCTTGACATTTATTGCTAGTCACCCTCCTTTTGTAGCTTGTTCCATGTTTTGCGTCTGTACAGCACAGTATGAGGTGTGACCTGGTAGTGTTAGGGTGCTGATGTGAGCCTTGACCCAGTTTTCTATTACAGGACTGATATCTACATTCTCCATAGTGTGTGCGTTTACACTGCACACATCTTGCTGTTTAGACGTCTGGCATTGGGTAGCATTACATCTAGGTTCCTATCCCTTGTGGTACCTATGAAGGTGTGTTTGTGTTTTGAGACTTATCTATTCAGGGCATGCTGTGGGTACTGACAGCCTTTGCCAGTATCCATGGGGCATGGACTGATAGGTGCACTCCACCCCTAGTAGGTGGTGCATCATGTCATGCTCCATGTCTTCCCAGCCATCACATTGGCTCCCCTTGAAACTGCATTACACTTCAGCCAGTTATTGCACTTCATCATCCCGTCATGCTTGGTGACCTACTGAGCCAGTGTATTTGCTATGCGCTTGCCTTTGCGCCAAGGGGGGCATGGCATGAGCTCTGCTCTCTGAGGCACTAAGGCAGGCTCCTCCAGTCACTCCCGCCTGTGATGCTCTGCCTGTGCCTGGCCTTGCTTGGGGTGGGGGGGGGCTGTCCTGCTGTGGTGCTGTTGCCTGCTGTAGCTGTTTTCGCAAAGATCATATTGTCAGCATATACCATACCATGTAGTTGGTGTGTACTGTATTTGGTGTGTCCAGACACCCAGACATAAGGTGTGAGAAGCGTGTTAGCCCCACTTCCGCGCTCAGCAAACATGCAGTTTGTGCACGCCACCCCTAGTAGGTGGTGCATCATGTCATGCTCCGCATGTCTTCCCAGCCTGAAACACATTGGCTCCCCTTTGACTAACTGCATTACTTCAGCCAGTTATTGCACTTGATCATCCCATCGTCATTTTGTGGCTTCATGCTTGGTGAGGGTGCATGTTAGTCAGGGTGCTCAGGTGTGCATATAGTACATGGTGTTACATTATTTTACACATGGCATTCATGCCTCAGGTGGTGCTGCAGGGCTGCTTCTGTCAGATGCGCATATTACACTCCCTGTACATGTTTGTGAGCAGGTCATGTCATTTTAGGCATCCATGTTATTATTTGAGTGAGTCATAGGGGGTATCATTCCCAGGGTTCCTACTGAGCCAGTGTATTTGCTATGCGTTGCCTCTTTGCCAAGGCCAGGGCATACTTGGCACGCCTCCTTCTGCCTACTGAGGCAGGCTCAGATTGTTCCTCCTCCGAGTCACGCTCTGCCTGCGATGGCCTTGGCAATGGTGGGGGGCTGTTTGGCCCAGCCCTATGCTGGTCCTGCTGCAGCTGTTTTCGCAAGATCATATTATGTAGCATAGCACATACCATGACAATTTGGGTACATGTAGTTGGTGTGTACTGCAAGGCTCCACCAGATGTGTCCAGACACCGGAACCGTGACTTCAGCAGCCCAAACACACGCTCTATTACATTACGTGTTTGTGCATGTGCCTCATTATGGCGTTCCTGTTCAGGTGTGTGTGCGTTTCTGATGGCTGTCATCAGCCACGGCTCCAGTGCATAACCTGCATCCCCCACTACGTGTCCGTGTGGCATGTCCCCATTGCAAATGTCTGGTACAGCTGCGTCAAATGCCAGATGTGGGAATCATGGTAACTCCCAGGGCAGCCAGCACACACATTCATTATTATGCCCTGGGCATCACACACGACCTGGCAGTTGATGGAGGGGAAGCCCTTGCGGTTAATGTAGGCCCTACCCCGCTCACTGGCTGGTGCTTTGATGTGTATGTGCGTGCAGTCTATTGCACCCACTACCTCAGGGTATTCCGCTATTTGCTGGAAGAGACAAATTTTGCTGGCCAATACCTCACGGGCATTGGGGAAATACACATGATCACCGACATGTGCTGACATGGCATCCAGGAACTGGTGCAGTACCCTGGAGGCTGATGCCTGTGATATTCCCATCATATCACCAGTTGGTCTCTGGAAGGTACCTGTTGCTAGTATTCTTAGGCCAACACATACCTTGGTTTCCACTGGGATGGGTTCCCCTTTGTTGGTTCTGTGTGTGAGGCATGGCCTGCACAGCTCAACTATTTGCTGCAGGAGCTCTCTGTCCACTCTATAGCTCTACTATCTCCAGCTCATGTAACCCGTGGTAGGTGACCCTGGGCCTGTACACTCTTGTCCGTCTCCTCACTGTGGGTTGTCTGGCACCATCTGCATTGTCACCACCCTCAGCAAGTCGCCTATGTCTCATTATGACAGCTATGGCAGCCCCTAACATTTCTGCTCTGAGTGAAGCTTTTTCAGTTTTCACTTCTATTAGCTTACTCCTGTCTTGCTGTGTCTCTTGAGAGAAACATCCTGCACTGCTGTTTGCAGAGTTTTAAGTGCCCGGCTGGGCTACTATTCTGCCTGTGTAATTGCCTGCTTCTAATTGTTTTCACCTGCCAGCTTCAGCAGTATTCCCTGCTAGCTTCCTACTAATTCTGTTGCTTCCTTTTTCCTTTCTGTTTCCTCAGGGGGGAGCAACGTGCATACCAGCAGAAACACGCTCACAGTGGCTTACACGCGTGCACACATGCTTACACGGTTCAGAATCTGCTTATTCGGGTTAAAACGCGCGCACACCAGCAAACAGTCTTACAAGTCTGCCAACTGGCTCCACATGCTCAGTCTGCCCTACACGCCAAGCACACCAGCAAACAGTGTTAAACATCTTCCAACACGCTCCCACATGCTCAGTCTGCCTTACACGTGCGCACACTGCCCTACTCGCGCTTCATGGTATGCACACGTGCGCATGCACGCCCAGCAAGAAACTTTAGTGTAAGTAACAGTGTACACCTTCGATTTCTTGACTTTCCCAGACTTATCTTGTGGCACTCCTCTTTCCCTGATCTGTGTCTGTCATCTGTCATGTTACACTGACCTCCAATGAACTGCATTTCTTTCTACCATTCCCCCCTGTGATGTCACCTATTTCCTACTCTATTCCTCCCTCTTATGTATCTCTTACACTACTCAGACTGTGCTCATTTGCTATGTGACTGTGAGATTCAGTATCCTAACCCTCATTTACATGAGATTGCCTACTAATGCTTAGTTACATTTCTTACACTCAGCTTCCCCCCTTAGCAACCACTACATGGTGGCCATGTTGTTTTTGGTCTGCTGGTCCCTGCATTGTCATTCCATGTATTGCATAAAACCCACATTTGTGGGTTTATAGCCTTCATTTTTATGTTTTATACAGTGCAGCCCATTTGCGCGGGGCTGCGCTGGGTTTAAACATCGGCGATCGCCGAAAAAAAATATATATATTTTTATTATTTTTGCATCGGGTTACCTTGCCAATGGCCACATATTTGTCCATTGGCATGCTGCCTGACACATATGCACCCTTTATTTGGAGCTGACATGGCTCCATTGTGAAATTTGCAGAAACGTACTCAGTTGTCAACTGAGTACATTTCTGCAGCTAAAACGTCTCTTACACGGGCTGGTTTCTGCTTCGTGGATCACTAATATACCTCATTTGCATACCTTTCGGCTGCAAGTGAGGTATTTAGCATGTCCATGCCCAGTCCGTGTAAGAGACGTTTTAGCTGGTCTCTTACACGGAGTTTAGGGCTGTTCCTTGGATCGCGAGGCTTGCATGGAGTGTTACACGTCTCTTACACTCCGTGCAAGCCTTCGTGAATCCTGCCCTATGACTTCATCATTTCTGATTTCCTAGACTGTATAACTCTTTTTATACAGCCTACAGTTCTATAATTGTCATTAACCAATTGGTTGATACGATCAGAAAAACTTAAAGCCAGTCCTTAAATGAATATACAGTTTCAGTCACTGTGTGTTGCTGTAAATATTCACAGTTCAGTTTTGTTTTCCAAATGTCATGTCTAGTTTTCAACATATTATGTCAACATATTATTCTCCTGTGCTCACATGCTCGATGTAGTCAAGTTCTTTTGCAGGCATACCCTGTCTGTAACACAATAATCAGTTTACCCAATATCAAGTCATCTGCATACAGACCGTAGAAAACTTCACGTAAAAAAGATACCTCTGAAAGATAAAATCTTAACAAGTATGGGCCTAGTACAGAGCACTGGCGGACACCCTGACTGTAACCAATAATTTCACTTGTCTAATTGCTGTATGACACTTGTGTTCTATTTGTAAGCCATGCAGCTATCCATCTTATCAAGAGCACATCAATACCTAATTGTTCTAATTTATTGATCAGTATTTTTGTGTCTGACCCTGTCAAATGTTGCTGATGTTAAATCTATATAAATTACATCACAGCACAATTTTGCATTCATAGCTGTCATTATTTTGTTATAGAATATCATGTTACAGGTGGTAATAGATCTGTATTCAACATGTGCATGCTGATATATGGTTTCAAGTCCCAACCTTTCCATTTCTGATAATAACTTATCCAGTATTACCTTCCCCATTATTTCCCACAGCATGAAAGTATACTGAAGGATCTGTATGACTCTTGATTTTTCCTACTCACCTTTCCCTTAAAGGCAGGTATAATAAGTGCATGTCTCCAATCTTGAGGAATCTCCCCATATTTATACAACTTAATAAAAAATAGATGTAATGGTAATGTAAGTTCTTGCTGAAGTGTTCTCAGGTCATTATTACCAATTCCATCTCCTCCCTGTGTTTCATTTGGATCCAGTTTGCATAATTCTTTTTCAATAAAGTCTAATTTGATTTCAGTATCTGAGGTCATCTGGATGTCACTAGAACAACTTACCACACCCTTTGTGGAACCAAACTGTTTGTATAAGAGTTTGTAAATATATCTGTAATCTGTTGTGTCTGAGAATAAGTTTTAGAATCAATACACTGATTATTAATTTGTTTGTCTTCATTCCTTCCACATCTTCTGTATGTATAAAATGGTTTTGTATTATGCTCGATACCTTTATATATATTTTATTCAAAATTTTCTTGATCTTGTCTCACAATATGCTGAATTTATTTGTCCAGCTTGTTTATTTCTGTTTTTTAAGCTGTAGTTTGAACTGTTTTCCATTTCTTATATTTTTTGTCTCTCACCTTAATCAAGTATTTTGCTCTTATTGAAGTATATCCTCCTGATGTTGTGTGCTTAGCTCCTGATGCTAAACATATATTTTTTTTATTTTTTGCATTCAAACAATTTCTCTTTCAAAACGTTTGATATTCCTTCTGCAAATTTTCCACTTAATGCATCACCCCAATTAGTTTTACACAGTGACTGTTTTGCTTCCATATAATCTGTTATTAATCTTCTGTGCATTGGGTTAGATTTCAGCTTGACAAAATTATCTAGAAACAAGCTAAACTTCATAACCCTATGATCACTATACATCAGAAGTGGTAAAACTTGACATAAAGTAACAATATTTTTTGGGGAACACAATCACCGGGATTCAAGAAGCTTGGTGCAAGGATGGTTTTAGCCTTGCATCGAGCGTCCTCACTACAGATGGCGCAGCAGCGCCATATGAATATGTATGAGGGCGCACCACCACACCCTCGACATGCACAGGAAACGTGTGCGAGTGCAGGGGGCGTGCACAAGTGCTCTATGGAGGCAAAAACATGCCCCGACACTTGCAAAACCTACTATGCCTACTAGCAAAGCCCACCCCTAATAGTAAGTCAGTAAGCCAGTGTCCATGGATACCGAAATGTATGCTAAGCATACAAGCATGTCCATGAACAGTGAAATAAAATTGAAGTAGTAAACACACAAGCACATAGTGGAATGTAGAGCCCTATCCCTAGAACTGTCAAAATTAGATTCCCTATCTCCGTGTCCCTATTATACATTCGAATTGCAGCAATAGCAAAGGTATAAGCAAAGCGCAGCATGTCTGCCCTTCGCCACCCTCCGCTGAGCATAGCTTACACATCATATTCATTCAAATAGAGATAAACATGCAGAATCAACATAAGTGTCAATAGTGTAGTGTTTAGAGCATCCGCCTATCAAATAGGCTGTCACGGTTCGAGCCCAACAATAAGCACATCTCATTTTCCATGTGGAATGAATGTCATTTTGCCATAAAACTGACATAAGAGTATCGTATGAAATATTTAACTTATATATAATTCAAGCAAACTGGCACTGTCATAATGAATAAAGAACTAGTAAGCAGGTGTAAGCACAAATAAGCAGCAGTAAACACATATAAGTACCAGTAAGCAAGTCTGAGTGCACTTGCACGGGTCTAAGCAGTGCTTAGCATAGGAAATGTATATAAGCATATACAGATATATAATATATATATATATATATATATATATATATATATATATATATATATATATATATATATATATATCTATGTAGAAAGAACGAAGTAAAAATAAAGCATACAAAAGGAATGAGAAGGGAATCAACAGCAACCCCAGTATTATATAGCGCTGTCATATCCAGCTAGGCAGGAATGAGCAAAGCACTGCTACTCACACCACAGGCAGGATATTACCAGTGGGAGTAACATTGTTGATTTGCTAAGTCTACTTTACACACAGAGGGTAGTCCCTGGTCCCAAAAATTGATAGACCATTTGGCCTTCAGACCATTACACAAGCAAGGGCAGGTATGTTCAAGGACTAAATGGTGGGAGACCCTGAGAATATATGGGTTGGGAGAACATACTTGTAGGGCCCCTAATGCTCTGGAGAGGGCAATGTATGAAGGTATGCCATGGCTGCGATAACAAATGGACAATGGATGGTATGTGTGTATTTTGAATATGAGTGGGGTGGAGGAGCTATGGGTATGAAATTATAGAGCCAGGCGTGCAAGGATTGGATGGGCTGGTTCTAATTCGACCACCCCGGGGAGGTCAGTGAGTTCGTTATAGGTATATATGCATACACACATGCTGACATCAATATGTAGAAGTACATTCTCTGTAACACATTCATTCCATTTGCAGACATAAATAACATGAATGTGCCCTTACAAACCTCGACAGTAGATAGAATAATAGGTTGTGCAGAAGAGGATCGGGACGAAACTGCTAAAATGCAGAAGTGTGTATAATGTCCAAAGTCAGTGCTGTGCTGAAAATAATCAAAGGTGAGGACTTCCCCACACATGGAATCATTCCTGTGATCTGCCTGCTACAGCAACGCCAGTTACTAAACCGGTCTATTTGTAAAAGAAATACGCCGAACATGTACATAATTAGGCTCTTATGTGTAACATGTGTGTTAGCACATAGTCATACATATTAATTTATTGTAATGTCATGTTAATGGGAGTAATGATGTAATGAAGTATAGAGTCTAATCTTGACATAAACACATGCGTATCCCATGTGGGACAACCCAAAAATTGCAAATAGTATTCTTTTGGTCGCTTACATCACCAATGTTTGTGGACTAAATGTTTGGGAGTTTTGAGGATACGTGGAGTGAGTCAACCGATGGGATGGGTGTATAGGAGTAGGGAGTGCCCAATGTGTAGTGGTGTGGATGACAGCAGTGTTAGGGAGGCATTGGGGTGTGTGTTTGGGGAACCAGGAGCCATGGGTATATGGGTATATAAGCAAATGAAGCAGCACAGCGATAGTGTATTGGTTAGAGCAACCCCCTAATGAACAGACATTCTCATACCGAATCCCACTGTATCACATACCATTTACCATCGATAATCTGTACACGAACATATTGCGACATCTGTTCGCTGTATAACCTGCAAAATATCAATTAAAAGTTAAATGGAGTGAAGTGTCAGTGTCATAAAGAATAAGGCACTAGTAAAGAGGTCAAGCATATATAAACACCAGTAAGCATGTATAAGTGCGTTTGTGCAGGGTATGTATTGCTTTACAGACACACACACACACACACACATATATATATATATATATATATATATATATATATATATATATATATATATATATATATATATATACATATATATATATATATATATATATATACATATATATATATATATATATATATATATATGTATATATATATATATATATATATATATATATATATATATATACATATGTGTGTATGTGTGTGTGTGTGTGTGTGTGTGTGTGTGTGTGTGTGTGTGTGTGTGTGTGTGTGTGTGTGTGTGTGTGTGTGTGTGTGTGTGTGTGTGTGTGTGTAGATATGCACAGATATACAGCTATGATAGGAAACAGCACCCAAGAAAGACATGTGTTCACAGGCTATGCCAATGGATGTGAGGAGCCCAAGCAAGAAACATGAAACACATAGTATGACCTTCCACTCCCCCAAGCCGGAGATGGGAGACATAGACACAAACAATGTAAAGAGTCCACTGCTCCCCAGACCACAGGCAGGATGCCACCGGGGGGGTACACAGTGCACCCCTGAATTCTAATCTTGGAACACAGACTGGAGCGTCCCTTGCGGGACACCCCAAAAATTGCCAAGACCAAAAGAAGGTGATAGACTGTCCATTCTGGCTGGGGTGTATACATACTCAGAATACAAGGGTGGGAAAACCTGATGATCCATGGGCCGAGACAATTGTATGAAATGGGTCCCGTGAAGTGGAGAATGGGCAGTGTGTAGTGGTGTGTCCAGAACAGACCAGGACCCAGAGTAAGGATGGGTGCTGTTGAGGAGGTGCGGGTGGGGGAACTAACGGTAGCTACTTATGGGTCTAGGTGTGCAGATTTTGGCTGATGTGGGCCTATATGGGCAGCCCTAGGGATGTAAGCGGATGTGTTCACTGGGCAGAGGCATCGCCCAATGAGTAGCCACACCCACTACGAGTCCCACAGCAGCAAAGTGTAATCTATATGGCAAGGAACGAAATGACCAGATGTAGACATATATATGTAGGGGTATGTATGTGTATATCTACCCATAGTGAAATAGAGATAAGTCTCTCCCTCTTCGTAGTAGTAATGTATACATGCAGAGACAGAATACAGATACATACCCACATTTAAATATATACATATGCAGACACCCATAGACCCATATGTTGTGATATATATATATATATATATATATATATATATATATATATATATATATATATATATATATATACAGCAAAATATAAATATACATGTATGCATACATATACAGATATATCTGTATATAGTAATGTAAAAAGATATATATGTGACTGTAAATATACACATGTATATAGCTAGGATATGATGCAGCAGTTACGAGTAACATATGTTCACAGGTCGTGCATATGGTGGTGAGGGGTCCAATAAACAAACATGTAACACGTAGCATCAACCCCCCCCCCCCCCCCAGCTAGGCCGGTGAGACATACAGACACACAATAAAGGTTAGCACACAACTGCTTCCCAGACAACTGGCAGGACATTACCAGTGGGAGAGACCTGCCAGGTCTAAACTTGAAACATAGACATCGATGTCCCTTGTGGAACACCAAAAATTAATGATCGGAGGTAGTCCCAGTAATGACTTATCAAACCAGCCTGTAGATGTACACGGACCAGTAGGTTGTGCAAGCTTGATAACCCATGGGTCGACACGATGTACGACATGTGGACATGGGGAGAGTAGGCAGTATGTTGTGGTATGTTTATACCCCACCTGCACCCCCAGTAGTTTGAGTGCTGTAGAGGAGTGGCAGGTGGGGGAACTATGGGTATGCAATTATAGGCCTAAGCGTGCAGGTGTTGGCTGGCGCAGTCATATTAGGATGGCCCCGGGGATGTAAGTAATATTCTGAAATGGGCATAGCTGATGCCCATACCTCTCAACCCCTAAGAGCACATCCACTGGACAGGACAAAAACCATTGGGGGAACAAATAGGGACCTTACCTCTGAACTGTCCCTGATTTCCAGAGAAGTCTCAGATTTCAACTCAGTTTCTAACTCTGCCCCACTTAATCCCTCCTAAAACTAGTGACATTTGGAGGAAAGGTGGTGAATTACACGTAATGAATAATGACAACAATTAAGAGTTATACACATCATTTACCTCAGAAAATGTGTATAAATTCATATGCTCTCAGTCTGTCAATGTGTCAGGTTAATAGCACCAATAATTTAAATGTGTCCCTGATGTTGTTATGCCGTGTCCCTGATTCAGTTTGTATATTTCCCCAATCGTATGAGAGGTCTGATAGGGACAGAAAGCACATATTCCACTGACAACCTTAGAAAGATGATAGAATATTAGGTATGCAGTAGCATGACTCGACTGAAGGATGTGGGTTCCAAAACCCAATTACTTGTTTGTATTGAAGAGTGTCAGTTCCCATGTATTAGCCAGATGGGTGCAGATTGTAAGAGGAACACACCAATAATATAAATCAAACTCTGGACAGGCCGCGGATTCCGTACAGTCGAACGGCATGCTGTTGCCTAATGGGCAGCCATTCCTGATACTGTAGGCATGTAATCCGATGTAATACACATCACGAGGTAATATTGTAGTCCTCACTCCCACACAGGGGTGTGAGTGTCAGATGCAAACACCAAATGCAGTGCATTTGCAAGTGTGGGAGCAAGTCTGTTTGGCCGCCAGTATGCGAGTATTACACTGGTAAAGCAATGTAGAGGTTAACTGAGTGTAAGAAACTCTAATCAGAAGTTAGCATTGCTTAGCACCACGCAAACCCATGCACACCCGCTCACAACTCCTTTAATGTGCCTTAATCACACCATATCCAATGGCCTTGTTCTGCCCAGCAACAAATTAAACGGCCTCTGCAAGGCTCGAAACCAGGACCATGCACACACAGCTATCGTGATTTACCACTAAGCCATGGCAGATATACCGACATTGGATCTTATCACAAACATATCATCCAGCTCAGTAATTCAACAGTATAGGAAATGTATTCCATCATGTAGATGTATGTGTGAGTGTTTATGTCCAGCATATAGATACATACATATATATAGATATATCAAGAACATCCCATGTGACAACAAAGCATTACAAAGGAATGAAAAAGAAAACACCAGCAATGCCTGTATTATGTAGTGGTGTCATCCTATGTAATATCAAGACTCCTTCAGACAGACATGTCTCAGTCATACACGCAGACATTTGTACATTGGCCATATACATCACTCTGTGCATGTTATTTACATTAACACAACAGTTCCTGTCCAGTCATTATGTGAGAACAGTACTCTTGCAAGGTGCTGTGTGCAACAGCATCATCATGATAAAGGTAAATGGGGTAACCATAGAGGGACTGGTAGTGTTGTGTGTACAATGGGGTGTCTGCATCACGTGTACCTGGAACATTTAGGAGTCATGTACATGCTAGGATTGGGCACATGAGAGACAGGGGTGAGGACAACACTGGAGTACGTTGTGATGCATATTAAAAGGGTTAGATGTGTCCAGTGGACACGTGTGTGAAATGGACAGCTATCTATGTGGCAAATGTTGCTCTAGGTATCGATTGACCTTTTGTTTCCGTAGGGTGAGAGTGGGATGTGGGAGAAGGAGAGTAGGTATGCTCGTGGAGGATAGGTAGGGTAGGATGACAGACAAGACAGCATACAGGGTCAGTGTATGACACATGTGGGGGGATACACCTCGGACAGGGAAGGGTGTTTGGTATTCACAAGCCCATGACCTCCCAGATGGAAACAGTGGGACGAAGGTCCCCAGCCATGGGCAGCCACCACTGCACCAAAACAGCTGCATAGGTGGCAGTGCTTGGGGCTGTCTAGGAGGGGCAGCCTCGACCTGTAAATGTGACACTCTGCCCTTGAGCTGGTGTATCTGGCCTCGACACCCATTAATGTGCACCCTAAGCACCACATTTGGGACTGTACGACAGCGGACATGTCCCTGTCTGGACCTGCTCCCAGGAGGGGCAAGCCCCATCCTCAGTGGCGGTACCACCAGAAGGTGGTGCAGAGCCAACAGAGGTAGAGGTCCAAGGCTGGGCCCCAGATGTGCTGGTTCCCGGTGCCATGGTCAGCTGAAGTGGGACATGAGGTTCTGCCGGGACCTCCAAACCCATACAGCATATGGTGCTGCAGTTTAAACACAGATATGGCTTAGTAATAGTCAACAGCATTCAGGATTACTTACAACAGCATGCATAGATATGACCATCAACCCAACACAACAGATGGTATACATTTGCAGAGAGAGCACAACACATGCATATATACTGCATGACATCTGCACAACGTGTAGAAAATTTGTGACTGCAGCTATGAACAGTGGCCCATTATTGGCATGTCACTGAGAACCCCAGACAGTGTCTGTCATAACACTGTTTCATGTGACATATGTCCAGTCAGGGATGCGATGGCAGTAACTCATCACTATCACCATGTACTGGTTGCAATCCTCACACTATGCTCCTGCTGTTCACAGATGTGTGTTCAGTGAGTAACACAGGAAACAAATGGTTCCACACACTGACCAGTGCACAGATGGCCCTACAGATGGGGGTCCCTCACAAACAGAGCACTGTCTTGTCAGTTTTAAAACATGCAGACCAGTCATACCACACACACCTTGTTAAACAGGCAGTTGTCTTAATAAAGCCTAGCTACACTTACCTGCTGTAGTCATGTCTGGCACATAACCCTCCTGTCTTTAGGCTATTTCCCACTGTGTATGTTGCTTAAGGAACATCCAGATATCATCTGTGATGCTGTTTACCAAACACCAGATCCAGGTAACACTCACAGCGACTGTCATGGGCAAACACCAACATGATGTTCCTAGATATTGTACTGTGTTTTTCATGCAAATGGGTATGGGAACATCATCACAGCTGTTCCACATGCAATCAGATAGAGGAGGACTGCAACAGGTGCAGAGGCCATCACCTGAACATGACCATCACTTACAATACACAAGCTGCTGCTGAGCAGGTGTACACCTCCACATTCACCAGAGAGTGTGTGGGAGGGACAGGCAGAAGCAAAGTACATCAGAGAAGGGCTTGGAGACTAAAACCTAAGCATCATCTGTCACACACCTACCAGTACAGGGTTCAGACCCCTGACTGCCTAGACATTACTATTACAAGTGCATGCAGTTACTCAATGTGCCACAAAGCTGACATGTTGGTGTTTGACATCTGCAACAGAGATATAGTAGACATAAATTAGGTGTAGCACATATGGCAGTCCACATGAACGGATGTCACTGTCAACATAACCACACACTCTAATGGACTCACATTGACACTCTTTGCCAGGCTCACAAATACATTCCCAAACCACTTAGTTTGCCACACTGCAGTAATGCATGGGTTCTACATGTACCACCGGGGATATCCAGAGATTCTATGGGCTAGGGCATGTGAACATGTTTGACATCTGTCAGTATGCCAATGGGAGTTATATTGGGAGTGACTGTGGTTGGGAGCATCATACCGCACATGCAGACACAAGGTGCCAGTACTGACATGCATGTGTGCATTGCTTCATGGGTGTGTAGTGGTTGGCTGTGCAAGATGGCTGTACAAAGCTGGGTGAGAGGTAATCATTGGCATCACACCACCCGACAATGGTGTGCAGTGTGGTACAGGGGTGTAGTGTCTGCAATGTCCCACACAGACGGGTATTGTATGAACTGTCCTGACATCCTGGTTAACATTTTGTATGGCCATAGCTTTCCAATGCATGCCATGTCTGTGTTTGATAGTCCTTGACATGGACATTGTCTGGGATGTGCATGTCCCACAATAATGTACAGTGACATGTACAGGTGTACCTGGTTTGGCTGGCACATGTTGTGTACACAGACTGTTATTTTCCGATACGCCCGTACTGGCCTGGTGTGGCAGAACCTGCTTATAGTCAGCAGGTTGACCCTGCACCTGCATTGATAGCATGATACAAGTATTCCTTGGTGTCAGTGGCATCGTTCCATACAGAGTACATGTGTAAGGCATTGTATGGCCTCTCTGGATCACATTTGATGGCACCACATATGTTGCAGGCATCCAGTGGGGAACATAGTGAAGGCACATTGTCCGCAATTATGTGCCTATTGTACTGCTGTACAGGGTGCCATGCCCTCTGCAGCCCACTGCAATCGCACCATGCCTACTATCTGTCATCAATGTGCAGGGTACTAGCAACATAGCGGGATATTCTAGGCAAGTGTGTTTGTGTATGACACATGGGTTCAGGACATATTCCGGGTAATAGTAGGATTGCATACTTTGTTCACCAGGCCTTTTGTCAGATGTAGGGTTATGGCTTGCCAACACAGTCCCTTGGCTGACTGACATCTGTACTCCTCGTGAGGTGGACATTGTGACATAAGATAGACACCATATAGGAAAACTACAAAATCCACTCCCCAACATGTCCAGTGGTTAGACACTCACAGCCACCTCCACACAGGCTCTGACAGTCAAACACACACAACTGCCATGTCCTGGAATATTATCCCTACTTAACTAGTGCATCACACTACAGCATTGCACAGTTACAACACATGCTATGGAGGATATTGGGTTGCAGCAGTCCCAGAGGTGTATGTCTAGGTGGGTGACATCAGCAGGATTGCCAAAAGTGATCATGTGAATTGTAAAGAGTGTGCATATTCTAAAAAGCATAGCTACTGTCTTAGGCAGACAGAGACACACTTGGCGTCTCTTAGAACAGAACCCCTACCTGACTAGTTTATCACACTACAACAATATGCAGTTACAGTACACACTACAGAGAATACTGGGTTACAGCAGTCCTAGAGGTATATTCCTAGGTGGGTGACATCAGCAGGATTGCCAAAAGTGGTCATGTGAATGTAAACAGTGGGCATACTCTAAAAAGCACTATTTTTGTCTCAGGCAGACACACAGTTGGTATCTTTTGGAATGGAACCCCTACCTAACTAGTTTATCACACTACAGCAACATGCAGTTACAGCATGTGCTATGGGGAATACTGGATTACAACAGTCCTACAGGTGTATTTCTAGGTGGGTGACATCAGCAGGATTGCCAAAGGTGGTCATGTGAATCATAAAGAGTGTGCATACTCTAAAAAGTATTGTTCCTCTCTCAGGCAGACAGAACCACACACACAGTTGGTCTCTTTTGGAATAGAATCCCTACCTAAATAGTTTATCATATTACAGCAATATGCAGTTATAGCACATGCTACAGAGAACACTGAGGTACAACAGTCCCAGAGGTGTATCCTTAGGTGGGTGACATCAGCAGGATTGCCAAAGAAGGGCATTCCAAGTGTACCGCGGGTTGTACATGTCTGTTACCTGCATGTACCCACTGATTGCCGTCACAAAAACACCTGCTTAAAAGTGTCTTATGCAGTCCTAATTGATAGTATCAACAAGGCTTGTAGGTCTCGAACCCTGGACCATGCACACTGAGGTCACTGGATGTACCACTACGCTATCAGGGTTGTACACATGTTGCATGGAGTCTATAATGCACATCCTACTACAGGTATTCCACAGTACTGAAAAAAATGGGACAGTCCCTTTGTGTACATATGTACAGTACCCTTGAATGTACTGTACTCTGTGAAACAACAAAGACAAGTCTACATCTGTACAACTGTCATAATTACATATATATATATATATATATATATATATATATATATATATATATATGCACCTACGGGATGTGTACACATACATAAATATATATATATCTACACACACGCATGTCTGAATGCCCTTTGTGACACAGAAGGGCTCCAAAGGAACTGATGTGTACACAAAACAGAGGCATATCTTGTGTTATAACATTTAAATCATAAGTAGTTCACCAGAGAAGGGATGGTTGTTGTGTATGTGGAGTCTGGGATGGGGAATGATGGCTAATGTAATCTACCCCGGGGATTGTGGAGTTAGGGTGGGGGAATGATGGGTATGGACCTACACCACAGCAAGCACTTCTGTGTCACTGCTCGACAGTGGCACAGGAAAATAACATACCCAACTGTAGTCGTGCTTGACTGTGTATTGTTTACCATTCCTAACTATGTAATACTTTGTAGACACCGGTCACCACAGATGGCTACCATGGTGTGCTAAAAGACATTACACATGTGTATGCCTGGCTACAGGGTAGTCACACACACACAAACAAGCACACACTTGCCAGTATTGTGAATACATGTCTTGCCTATGTAAAGGTAACTAGTACAATAGTATGCAGTGGGGGTATGTGCCACAGAACACATACGATTACACTTACTGATTCCACGTCTGAGCTTGGTGATATCACAGGACCGATTGCTTGCAGTGGGGGGGGGTATAGCGGTTGAGAAGCATAAAGGCCAGTGCAAAAGGAGGTATCTCTTTGGAATGCAGCAAAACCTACTGCCATGACAGGATGCAGACACAAATACGCACACACAACCACACTCAGCCTATGCTGACGCAAATACACACACACAACCACACTCCGCCTATGCTGACACACACACTCAGGCATATGCTGAGACACACACACACAAACACACTGAGCCATTTGCTGACACACAAACTCAGGCACACAGTTGTCAGTGGAGAGATGAGAATTCCTGCCTATCTAAGGATCACTATTACAGTACTATGCAGTTGTGAGATGTGCCACAGAGATTACACATCCCAAAGCAGTCAGACTGCCCTTCTACAACTGAGGACAACAACAGGAAGACTGACAGTTATGAAGTACATAGCTGTAGACCTGTGTGTTTTAAGTACAACCGAACACTGGCAACTGTACGCACAAACAAGACACACCATCCGCAGGTAGGCCTGAAAGGTATAGTTGTAGCACAACAGGAACCTGAATTGGAGTATAGCCATCTGCAGAATGTACAACTACTATCACTATACAGGGTTACAGTGGGCATGCTCATACACTTAGTAGCACAGGGCCGTTTGGGATGCACTGTGACTACAACTGCACAAGGTTATACTGGGCATGCTTATACACTTAGTAACAGAGGGCTTGTTGGATGCACTGACACAAATTACACAAAGTGGCAGTGGGTAAGCTCATACGCTTAGTAGCACAGGTCTGTTTGGTATGTACTCCAATTCTAACCACTGAAGGCCACAGTGTGCATGCTCAAACACTTACATGTACAAAACACGTTGTAATGGACTCCTATTGTAAACACGCAGGTTTACAGTTAGGTACATCTTACCTGGCAGTATATATGCACATCATACTGGTTTACTACCTGATATCTGTATGTGGCCTGTAAATTATATATCTGTGTGCTGTGTGATACACATGCATACATGTACATGAAGTACTGACATATATATGTTACGTATACACATTCGTGCATGTGTGGACGTGACAAACAATAGGTTACCTGGGTCGCACAGGCAGATGTGTCGTCATGTGTCACATACTTTGCTGCCCTGAAAAGGTATACATTGATAGCAGGTTGTGGACAGTGGCATTATATGTGGAATAGTGGCGTGTGCAAGCATAATGTGTGAGCCACCTTGTGTAATGGTACTGAGGTGCAGTAGTCAAAATGACCTCTCCCGGCTGTGTTAGTAGTTGTCATTATTCGCAGGACTGCTACCCTAAGTATATATCACATTGGTCATATACACAAGTTCTGTCACTGTCCATCACCTTACATGGGGCATTTGCTACCAAGCACATTAATGCCATGTGCAGTGATGTCATGGTATGGGTGGCAACTGCTAGACCAAAACAATAAGCCAATGTCCTGCTGTTATTATGAGGTTGTCCAGTGTCTGTCAATCCAGGCTCTCATGACCGAATGAGAGACTTCAACACAGGGCACATGCATCCATGTTACACCTGTGTGTGGATAATACCTAGGTCACACTTACCCATATAGCCACATTCCAAGGCAAATGTCCTACACACAGATGTAACACCCTGACACCTATATGACAATTAATTGGATGCTTATGGTAACCCGTGCTAGATGTGTGGCTTTAGTAATCCATTTGCTCAATGTAGAACCTACAATGGGGAATACTGACATCTGTGCAGTGAGGAACACCTGGCTGAAGGCTCTGTAGTGCACAACTTTACAAACTCCATATAACTCATATCCAGACATGTGGGTCATAACAGTGGTAATGACCATTCCAGATGGTGATGTACACATATTCGTAAAGACTACTCACATGTAAAGACCACTACTCTGACATAACGCATCACAGATGAGTCAGGTACAGGTGACAGTGGAAAATGCTGCATTCTAGGTTGTATCCTCATATACATCCACCACCATGTTCCCAGATTACCAACACACATCCATATGTGGTATGACATAGTATGGTAGACCACCAGATGACCCTTGATTGGTGCACTGTACCTAGGCCTACATCAACTGTGCAAAGTACCCATGTACAGACACAGCTGCATAATGTGTTATGCAATGCAATAATACCACTGTTTGTAACCATCTCAGTTGTTCACATACCAGGGTCCCTCGGATGTTGTCAGCATTAACACTGTCGACTGTTGCTGTACACCTGTAAACAACACCCTCATGATTGGATATGACCTAACTGTACCTGCCCTGGATATGTACATCCCACACTCATACAACATAAATTACATTACCATAGCTTATGTTTACCTTTCTACATACAGGTGGCTACAGTCATTACACACATGCACATGGCAGATAGCATGCTAACAGTACATAAGGTTTGATATCTATGTTGACAGAGGTAATATCCCCTCTCTACTGGTCACCCATGACACCTATCATATCATACAACACCCCATGTGGCATGTATGTCTTTAGACATGTCCACCTAATGCAATGCCTGCAAACATACCTAAATAACAGGACCATAGGACCTACACAAGGCCTGTATTGACAGACTCAGGGAAATCCATCTCTGTTCTGTATGTTCCTAAGTAGTCACAGATGATATGTTCATGACATGTACAGCCATGTGGGGCCACAGCTCCTACATATACCCCATGTCAACAATTGCAAGCCATGCATGCTGTGTGCTATCTGGACATTAGCCTTAGTACAACAATAGCCAGTACATGCTGGGGTGAGATGTTTACAAGCCACAGACCTTGCACATGCTTAAATGAGTGTACTGCCTAGCTCTAACAGATCACATTGCTGGCACTCTTCCAGTACACATGAGGTGTGTGTGGCAGATATGATGTGCTCACTGTTGACCATTACAGTGCCCTGGCTTCACCATGGCACTGTCAAAGTAACAGTTCATAGGAGCATGACATGGAATAATGCTGTGTGTGTCACGCTGATATGTGCTGTTGTAATATATGTACACATGGCTACTCGATGAAAGTGGTGGTGTCCTACCAGTACATGAATACAACATCCATTATGGTGTAATGCTCGGCTATGTTTCACACATGGCATGGGGAAGGGGTGGAATGTATCCTCTTGACCTGCTAGTGCACGTACTGATGTAGACTGCATATGTGTACATGTATTGCTGTTTGTGTAGATTCCATGTGTGTGCAGTGTCTGATGTCTGAAGGTGACTGTTGTCTTAGTACATCATGCTGTTGCAATATAGCTTCAGCATTGACAACTGTATATGGTGATATGCTCTAAGTACAGTAAGCCGTACATGAGGTATGGACAGATGTTTGGACATGACTACTAAGTGGTGGGGCTTCCTTGCAGATGAATTATTACTGAGGACAGCCCACTGGTGTGTTACAACCAGTCCTACAATAGCCTGTGTACCTGCTAAGGTCAGGTTTTGTTAATTGAAGTGGAAGACAGACAATGTAGAATGCTGTAAGGGTGACACTGAAGGCAAACCTCATGACACCTGTAACAGTAATACCTCCCCTGTGCATATATTGTGCATATATCAGCACAGTTGTCAAAGGAAAGAGTCAGTAAGCATTGTACCAGATGTGATAGTGCAGTACTTCTGTGGTACCTGTCATGAGATAGGCTGGTGTTTGATTCACAGTACTGGCACGTGAGGGTGTGTGTCCATATATGTCACTTATGCTTGGGAATACATCCCACATGTTATCACTTTCCTGAACACTGTTGTTGACACCAGTACAGAGTGAAGTGTAGAAAGAAAGGCATAGGCAGGTGGTTAAACCTCACAAATGTAAAGTGTCTGTATGTGTGCAACATAGGTGTATATCTTTGTGAATGCCAGTGTGTGTGTGTGTGTGTGTGTGTGTGTGTGTGTGTGTGTGTGTGTGTGTGTGTGTGTGTGTGTGTGTGTGTGTGTGTGTGTGTGTGTGTGTGTGTGTGTATGTGGTGTATAGCTGTCCGTGTGTATGGCTGTCTAGTTCCTGGAGTGAGGCTGTATTTTACCATAGTGAAATGTTAATACCCCCTCCCCCCATCCACTCAAAGCAATTTAGCATCCCTGTTGATATCATCAATCGTAGATGGGCATACTAACTGCTTGTTAACATGTACTACTTGGGGTCTGACCTGTTGTTACATAGCCTACTGATGGACCCCCCTCCCCACATACACTCACTGCACTGTAGTATCCCTGTCGATGTCCTCGATCTTAGGCAATTCCAACTACCTGTACATGAGTAATCTCTGTGGCACATCTTGTAATTGCGTTGTACTATAATGATGATATGCACATAGGCAGGGGTTCTCAGCCGAACACTGACAACTGTGTGTGTGTGTGTGTGTCAGAGTGTGCGTTACTGTGTCTGTGAATCCCTGAGTGTGTGTCTCTGTTTGCATGCTGTCATTGCAGTGGGTATTACCACTTCTCAATGAAAAGCTACTATTTCCACTGGCCTTTACCCTTGTCCTCCGGCATACCACTCTTTTACCCACTCTGCGCTCCAGGTAACAATACCTGTAATGTCACCCACTATGGATGTGACGTCTCTGAACACAGTAGGTTACTACACAGCTATCATGCTCTTGGATCAATAGAACAGTAAACATAATTGAAACATGGGAGTATATAACTGTGATGTGGAAGCTACAACATGCATGCAGGTGTTGTCATACTGACCTGTGGGTAGTCAACATGTACATATGGGACTCCCGCAAACACCAACATACCCTGGACCATGCAACTACACCTGAAAGAGGAAGGCAGAACATCAGGATCAACATGCTATTAGTGTTGTTATACATGATACATACTGTCAAACATACAAAATGCACTCTACAACTGCAAAACATGGTATGTCTACTGCCTGTCAACACTACTCAACAATATTAATCTACAATTGTCTACATAGTATGTTCACCCTGTGCATCAGACCATATGTGCATGTCCCTGCATCGTTGGTGTGGATGACAGGGATGCGGCACAGGCATCATCATATGCACAGAGTGATAATGTTTGCCAGTGGCCTAGGCTGTGCCATTGGATGACATCATGTGTGTGTGTTAGGGCCTGTGATATCACTGGGCATGTGTGGATGTTATGAGTGTGTGTGTTGAGGTGCCCTACATTTGTTTCCAGTGTGTGTGTATGCATGCACACAGGTCTGGCATGTGGCTGGCCTACACAGGGGTAATATTGACAGCTGCAGACTGTACAAGGCAGGTTTCACAGTTCACAGTGTCTGGCCATGGCCACGTGACCTGCGCCTGCCAGGGGTTGCACGGGCACTACCAGGCAGAGGTCCAGATTGGGTACCGTCTAATGACACATCCACTGGATTTGTGTCCCTGTTGGGACCATCCAGGACCACGTGCTCGTGGTCTGCTGTGTCCTGGTGTGGACTGCACAGCACCAGCTGCACTGCTGCTGCTACTGCCACTATGGGAGCGGGTATGTGAAGTAGCATGTTCACGTAGACCTTCAACAGGTGATGTAGCTGACCTACGTCCACGTGCCCGATGCCTCACTCCCACCAGATGTTCCAGCACAGACATTCCACACTTGAGGATTTACATGCCACGGTCAAGGACTCCCACCATGTCAACCAATCGTCTATCCAACACATCTGCAAGATGATGGTGAGCATTTGCAAGTGCCTGGATATTGTCAGTTAATGAATGGACAGCAGCCCTCTGATGCCTCAGACCTTCTCTGTTGTGCCATTCAGCACATGCCTGTGCCTCCATTACATCCCAAAATATGTCTGGTGACTCCAGCTGATGTGCTTGGTCTCGCAGGGACAGGTTCGCCAGTGGTTCTCCTACAAGCAGTGCTGGGCACATGCCTGTGTGAGTCATCACCGGTCTGTTGATTGGGATCATGGTATGTAGGCACAACTTTCATAGTCACCACACTTCCCTGTTCCATGCTACCACCCGCCAACTGTCCTTCCTCTATGGCCAGTGGTGATGGGGTATGTGCAGGCAAGGGAACTGTGTGCGAGGATGAGGGGGAAACAGGTGGAATGGCAACCAATGGCACAGATTCAGCCCCTGACAACCCTGTCTGTGCCTCAATCATACTATCATCATCACTGCTAGAGTCTGTGCGGACACTAACATCAGATGGACCGCAGGAGGGCAACGCAACTACATCAACACCTGTGAGGGGAAGACAAGAACTGTACATTACAAGTTATACCACACACACACACACACACACACACACACACACACACACACACACACACACACACACACACACACACACACACAGACACACACACACGCACAGATGGACAGACAGACACACACAGACAGACAGATAGACACACACAGAGACAGACAGACAGATACACAGACAGACACACACAGACAGACACAGACACACACAGACAGACAGGCACACACACAGACAAACACACACACACAGACAGATGCACACACAGACAGACACACACAGACAGACACACACACACACACAGACAGACAGACACACACACACAGACAGACACACACTCTACATGCCAGTGATATGGCAGATGGCAATCAGCTTAGACAATTATAGTTTCAGCATAGGCAATTATAGTGGTACTTATCATACATCCCTAAGTTGCACACAACAGCATGCATGTGTTATAGCAGATGACATGCACCTTACATAATTATAGTTGTGGTTAGCATACATACTTGTATTGCACCATTTGTGTTAGTAGCCTATGCCCCATACCTGTAACACAATGCATGCGCTTTGCACCATTGCACTGCACTGCCATGGTGTGTGCAACATACACCACATGTTACCAGATCATCGCTGACCTTTGTACATCTGCCACTGATGCTCTGTGTTGGCCACCGCCCCTATGTGTGAGGACATGAGCTGTAGGGTATGTCGACTGCATACTATGTTTGGCTGAGCCCTAGCTTGCATATCTCCCCCAAAGCAGTGCATGTCTGTTCAACATTATTCCGCCTACCCCTGAGCTGAGTGTAGACATTCTGCATGTGGCTGTACACACGTTTGACATGGCTGTCCTTACTTTGCAATGGTGCTACAGACCATCACAGGTTTACAGTACACCGGCCTGCTGTGTGGTGTATGACCTTGCCAATCACATGTAGCATTACATGTCTTCTGCTGACGTGTTGAATGACATGCGGACATGTGTAACACAATGGTGTCCTTTCCAATCTACAGTATGGTAATGGTGTCCCATTGCAGGGATGTGTTATACTAACATGGACCTTCAGCTGATGCAATGTTGTCTGTCCACCCTACAAATATGCAGGAACATACTGCACATTGAGGTGATGTGCATAGCCATTGCAGGGCATCATGCGGCTTCACAATTGCTATACAGTGTGAGCTACTGACACAGTTCATAGCCATGACTATGTTCACATACAATGCATATCTAATGTGGAATGTGACCCACGTCACCGAGGTGTATACACAATAAACCCTTATGTGGAATGTGTGACACAGGTCACAGAAGGGTATACAGATGACACCCCTGCACATCTGCAACTATATTACTGATACCTAGCAACTATGCCCACACATAGCTAACTTACATGTACTCTATGTCCCACATGCCATCTGTGTACCTCACACACATAAGGAGCAGGCATGACAGTGATGTCTGACACCAGCAAGGAGAATGTACTGTATCTGTGGCTTGATGTGGATGTATGTGTATGTTGTGCAACACATGTATGTATTTGGATACTGTATAGGTGAATGCTTCCATGTTGTGACACACTCCAGATGTTCAAGACATGTTATGTGGTGGTTATATTTTATGCCTACACAAGCTGTGCACAGGCCTGTATGATGTTTAGTGTTTCACATCTGCAATATCACCATTACACAAAGGCTATAGTTGTATTGTGTCGAGCCAATGTACAACAGGGTGTACACATATGTACATCACTTCTACTGTGTATGTGTGTTGCTTCATGTCTCTGGCCATCCTCCATGGCCATGTGTACACATGTTCAGTTCAATGGTTGTGATGGCCATCTTATTTCACATGTCAGTGTTATCCCATATGACATACACCCATAGATGTCATATGCTCCACTGAGGACAGGGTTATGCAGACAAAGGGTGGTATGTATGGGATGTGAGACATGTTTTGCAGGATAGTTGAGCAGTGTTGCAGTCAGCCCACTACATGTCATGGACATGTCTTATAGCAGATGACATTGTGTGACATTCATAGCAAGGGTATACTCCGCAAGGGTGTATCCTGTGGGCCAGGCATACTCCAGCTTCAACACATTTAGTGTGTGTGTGCACATATGCTCTCTGTACAGTACTGTTCATATTCCAAACATGTGTAATGCTGATATGTAGTACCTGTCCCTACAGTGGAACACACCTCCACCATTGTATTCACTGTTGTCCACACAGTTGGAAGGTTTAGTGTAGGTGTTTCATATAGTCTTCAATTGTTTCACATAGGTAAACAGTCTGATGCATTGCAGGTCTGACCAGTGTCCATTATCAGGACCACCATACATTATGTGTATGTGTGTTATGGCAGATAGCATGCTATTAATATGTTCCATGCATTATCAGGCCTGGTAAATAATAACAATTTCACCTGACACAGGCTGCTGTTGCTGCAAAATGCCAGAGGTACCTAAACAGGGGTGTCACAGCAGTAAGATCATTATCCACACCTGTGTGATAGCTACAGGGTGCAATGTCCATGTTAGCACATAAGCCTGTACAATAAAATATACTATGGAGTATGCACATATGTGCATACATAGAGGAGCAGACTATAGTATGTGGCATGTGTGCATACATGGCTTGCATATGATGTTACATTACATATTGTACAGTAACACATGTAACTATGTGATATATAGTTGTGTTTTATGTGCAGTAGTGACTTACCAGCCAACTCCAGGCTCGGTGGTTGGGAGACACCCACCTCCACAATACTAGCTAAAGCTTGTGGATGGAGGTCTGCAGGTGTCCCCAGGTTGGCCAGTAGGCTCCTCGGTACATGTGAGTAGGGGCTGGGTGATTGGTCTCCCACCTGTTGCACCTTGTTCCCCTGGCGATTGCATTAGCACGCTGTGTCGCCCATCTTATCAGGTCAGTGCAGTGTTGGCGCACCACCTGCTGATAGGTGTGATTGTGATCGCCAACATCATTTACCCTCCTGCAGAGTTCCTCCCACAGGGCATCCCGCTGCTGTTCATCCTGTAGCATATGGCTGAGGAGCATCGTGTAGTTGTCGAGGAGGTATGGGATGAGGACCTCATTCTTCAAGCGGCTGTACAGCGGCAGTCTGCTACGTGGCATACCTGGAAGACATAACGATGGGGGCAGGTCACAGTAACTCACAGAGAAGTACAGCAGTACAGCTGAACATACATGTGTATCACATTTATTAAAATTACAACTATGTCTTTGCAACTCTACATGACACTAACACCACTGACATGTATAGGTCACACACATTTGACACCTACTGATAATGTGATTTTATCACTATATAAGTGTGTGTCATGTGATGACATTGCTCATACACCATGTGGATGTTGTCTTGATGCGGGCATGTCTGTTTGCTGTAGTGGTGTCTTTACCTATCAGGACATGCCTGGATGTGTTCACATTAATGCAATCAACCTTAATGCTGTGTATATGCCACATATATAGTCAAACATAGCTGTTAGGGACATTACCTGTGACCCTGCAGACTTGCAAGCATATATGTGTTTTGCCATATACATCTACATGGCACTGTACAGCTGTGTAGCATCCTGTCATGTATTGCCTGTGTTGCACATGGTAACACATGGGACATAATAGCTAGCCTGTTGGTATTTGCAGGGTTGGATATCAACTATAGCATGTATGGTCATAGTGATCTAATAGGCTATATGCCCTGGGCCATCTATGAGCCTAAGCAGACAGGTTACCTAGCTGTAGGCAACAGACAGGTAAGTTTCAGTGGCCAGTTCAAGCAGTGCCACAGAACTGATACACATGGTTACTGATATATTTGGCATGCGGTCATCACACCATGTCACAGAGAGGGGCGATGTGCAGCTTCGCTGGACAGGGATGCATAGTATGGCAAAAGTATGTTAAGTGTGTGGGACAGGGATCTGTCAGGCATGTTGTGATCCTTGTACTAGAAAGGTGGATGCCCATGACGTATGTGTTTATTTGGGATCAGGATGTGTTAGGTGTAGCATGTCCAACACCTCTGGGTTGGACATGGCTTTATTCAGGGTAGGCTGCATGCTACATAGTGCAGCTAGGGATTGTGAAGGACAGTGTAGGCCATCTACACATGGGCAATAACCCTTAAAGGAAATATGTGATCTATTATGGGTCACATGGGTGTTTAATATGGCTGTGCAGTTATCTCTATATTCCTGGATAGCACCCTATCATGATTAGGGGTGCCACATACGACTACTTGTATTTTGTGGTGATGTAACTATCAAAGGGAAGTACTGTCCAGCTGTATCCCATACACACATTTGCCATTATGTTGACTGCTGCTTAGGTGGTAGTTAATGGGTACAGGGTTTGTAACATAGGGGATGATAATGCAATACTTAGCTGTCAGATTGTGGCCATACATCACACACCACACATATGACACACTAAGGCCCTTCTGTATGTTGAACGCAGCATACAATGAGTCAACTATTGCTCCTAGTTCATAGTCATTTGCAAACAACAATAGGCTGATGCCTTCTGTGTTAGTCTATGTGGTATAGATAGCAAAGAGGGGGAGTACCAGGAATGACCCCTGTATTACTGTGGCTGGCACTGGTTTGATGTGCGTGTATTCGTCAGACACCTTCTGTAGTGTGGGTTCTGCCAGCAGTCCAGTTGCCAACCACTCCTGTGATAAAGGAATATACACCTAGTTTACTGAGTGTAGCTGGAACACAATATGGGTGGTGGTGTCCTATGACCTGGCAAGGTCATGATATGCAGTGTAAATCAACCATACTGACATCTACATCTGTAACGAGTACATCAATTACGCTGACCACGGTTCATGGCTGTGCAGACCAGACTCAACAGGGTAGTTGTGCACAATGTCCCATTATCAATGGTGTCTCCCCCTTTGTGGGGTGTGATAACTGTTGCTGTGCACCATTCGGTGTGTACACAGCCTGACATGGAGCTGTGATTGAACATGATGTGTATGTGGATAGCTGAATGTTCTTATATTTGTGTAGGATACACCCTGGGATGTTGACAGGTCCCATGAAAGCTGTATGTATGGCTTTAGAGAGTGCAGCTTGTACCTCCATAGTCGTTAGTACAGGGGCCCTTTAGTGTACATGAATATATTACTAAGTGTACCTGTTGGGGGTGGGGGGAGGTGGAAGTGGGTTTAGGTTCTCTGAGACCTTATCTGAATGAACGGGAGCTATTTCTGTAGGTGCAGTACTTCCCATGCCATAGTGCTGTGCAGCACGGAAGGTCTTGTCGATGCCATTAGCATTAATGACACAGCTATAGAATGCTCTGTGCTTGGCCTCATAATATGTGGCTGATTAGTTTCACAGTAGCTTTGCATGGTTTTATATGGTGTAACTGCATCTTACTGAGGCTGACAAGGGATCATCTACACTCATGTGTGTTCACTCTTGCAACAGTTACTACCTTCTATGGTACAGTTTAAGGCAGGATACCACCAGTTTGCCTTCCTGTTTGGGTTTGCTTGAATCTTGGTTCTGTTTCAATGGCACAATCACTGCACTTATGTGACTGCTTAAGGTTCATTTTTGTAGGATTCAGCATTTGCACATGCATTGTCCATCTGCATGGGTGCCATGGCACTCACCACTCTGCTCTTAGGAAACATAACATTGGCATTGGAGACTAACTATGTGTAGCATACTGTTAGCCCTGTTTGTGTGACTACTGTGATCCAGGTCAGTGGGGTTGATGGAATCCATCATGCATTGAGCGCAGGTGTTGCTACATGAGGAGTCTTCCCAGTTCATACTGGAATAGCTGAGAGTAGCAATTATTATGGTTCTGTCTCAGACCTAATCTTCCCCATTACAGCACATTATGACAGTTGGGAAGTCCGCGGCCTGGTGGGTGATCTGTCTCAAGGTGCATTTTGAATTCCACTTTGGCACAAAGGTAGCTGCTCAGCATAATGCATCTGAGGTCTTGCAAGTGCAATTAGTGTGGGGGTGTACATATCCTTCAGGAATATGGACACACCTGCGGCCCATGTGTTCCAATAAAGGATAATGGGCAAGAGGTGAGGTATGTGTTATAACATGGTCATGCATGTGTGCTCTCCGGAGCATTGAAACATGTCTCAGCCACTGCACAGATATGTTCTCCATGTTAGGGATTCACATATGTGTGTCTGTATAAGGTTTCTGACATGTATCATTGTGTAGTGAGACCCGCAGTTTATTGCTTGGCTGTCTCTGTAACAGCAGTGGACCCTCACTTGAACCATGCATGATGAAGGCACTATAGGGGAAGCATGAGCCCTAGGCAATATCCAGATTCCCAGGGGTGACAGGTGCAGGCCCTGTCTGGCAAAGCATCATGGTCTGTCAACCATGTTATCCCAGGATGACAGATACTGGATACCCTGTGACATGCACCACTACACTAGACAATTGTGGAATACAATCCTTTTGTCCCTGTACTGCAGTATCATTTTTGCCAATGGCAGAATGCTACCCAGGCCTTGGGACATACCTGCATAGGCTACAAGATCTGACAGTTTCTACATGTGTTTCCATGCAGTCCAGGCTACTGCATCACAGGTCCTGCACAACAACATGGAATATGCCAGAGCCATGTGTATAGTTCAAAAGGTGGTCTGAGTGTATGAGTATGTGGATAATCATAGCAGACAGGCAGCTGACAGTATGTATGCCCTTGTATAGGTCGGTGTGTAACATAGTGCTACTGTTTGCATTCACAAATGAGTACTGTTGGAGATATTTCCAGTCATGTGTTCAGAGGTGTGGCACAATTATGCAAACTATGTCATACAGTTTGTGTATTTTGGTGTCTGTCTCTTCCTGCTTGGGGGGGGTCACTTGTTTGGCCAGATAGTTAGACACATCTGTGAATGTGTGTTATTTCTGGTAGTGTGTGTGGGTGTCCTTACTGTGTTCTGGTAAGGGTATGCGTTGGTTGTGTTGATGAGCTGCATGTGTTAACCTACACCTCATGACTGTCCAGTCCAGTCATGGCTGTAGACTGGGCTGCCTTCCAGCTTATGCCTGTAGCTGCATCCCAGACAAAGTGTGGGACATAGTGTTAGCTGGGTCTGGCAGTGTTCATGGCATAGAGATTACATTCCCCCAGGATGGCCACATACACAAAGCTGACATTCGGAAACACCAGTAGCTGACTAGTGGACATACCTGTATGAGCAGTCAGTACTACAAGTACCATGTACTGCATTTAGTTTACATATTGCCTATTCAGATGTTTTAGACAGTGATGCTCACATGTAAATATTTGTGTTATGGACGTGACAACAATGGCTATTATGGAAACATTGTAGCTACCTTTAGCAGCAATCCTCCTCTGAGGAGCACATCACATCCTGTTAGTTGATTACAGATGATGCAAGTGTCTACAGGTCTGCTTCCTTCTCTGGGTATATACTCACATATCCACCAGGACCACGAGTTCTGTTGGGCACAGACACCCACTCTCCAAACAGAGTCATGTATCAATAGGGTCTGATGCCACTATCAACATGATCAGGATATAATCAGATAGTGTGAGCCATCACCTATGATGTGGCTATTACACATGGGCAGCTGTCTCCTACATCTTACACTCCTACTGCAGATGTTACACTGGAGTTAAAGATGATATGCAACCTGTTTCATTACCAGTGCTGTGCACTACCTTACATACAGTATGTGCAGGCGGCTGTTAGGTTGGCAATGAGAGGTTGGGCAACACAAACCTGGTAGTTCAGCCAGTGTGTTTGTACTCTCAATATCCACTCTATGTAGGTGTGCACATAGCCATTTGGCCCAGCCCTGTAACAAGGGTCATTACACATTTGCATAACATGTACACATGCACAGCTGTTATTGCTTGCAAACGATAGTAGAGAGGTGGTATTACATGTGTTATGTGCATGGATAGTTACCTAGCTCTTCCAATTATCTTTGCTATCATGCTGCTAACCTGTCAGATGAATACTAATGCTATGTATCCTGTCATTGAGTATTGTAATTGCCAATAGACATAACTACTGTTTGCATAACATAACAGAACTGCTATGTAGAAAAGAATACAGATCTGCATAGAACACTTTACATTACACAGTTATTGGCACAATATCCTACAATGCACACCATATTTGCATGTTAAGCCCACCTTTAATATGTTTATCTTACTTATGCACTCATACATATGTTGACTGTTACAATATATCATCATATACTATCCCCTATTGTAGCACATACTTCTTGGACCAGTCCTGACACTGACAGTGGCTGGAAGCGAATTAGTGGGTTCCAAGCCCAAATCATCCCTTGTGGTGTATGTGGAGTGTGCCAAGTAACCTACAGCAGTACACACATAGAATACTACAAGCATTACTACTGCTCAACACTACATCGCTACAAGATAGCTATTTCCACTATATGCATTGATTACACTGTAATTCTTACAGTACAGATACTACATACACAGACATACTACATGTTATACATACCATCTTAGTAATCGTATGTGTTATTAACTAGTGTAATACTCATTTTTAGTTCATCTTTCAGTGTTTTGTACTGTCCTACAGGTAGATACAGATGGTTTGAATGTGTGATGAGGCAACTTTTTATAGTTACAGATCAGTACCATGCGCTATCCCGATGGCCAATTGGTGTTCCTAAGTAGCTAATTACATGCACATCAGCTACGCTGCTACTGCCTTAGCCAATACCATGGCTACAGTGGAGTATAACTGAGTACTCCACTTGGGCATTGTCCCTTTGCCTTACTTGTGAGGAAGACAGAGTGGAAGTTTTGTTTGGAATCTATTGCAACAGCTGTATGGAGACGAACAGTAATATATTATGTGTAATGCCTAGAGGTGTTGGCCTAAATGTGAGTACTGCTGTTATATTTCTGAACATTGCTACTTATGCAGGGTTTGTCTGTACCTAATACTTCTGCATATGTTTCAGTCTGGCCAGGTTGTTTGACCAGCTCAAGGCTGCATAGCTATGCCTATAATGTTAGGGAGTTTACAGTGTGCTTACCAGACATATTTAGTTTGGTCTAACTGTGTATAATACTGTGCTAATAATCAGTACTTGGTAAAACTTCCTGGTGTACTAACCTTTCAACCCTCTGAAACGGGATTAGTTCATACAAACCCTGTTACATCAGCAGCTGTTCAATTGTATAATGGCAACTATTTCACACAGGGCCATGTTAGTGTGTCTGTGTCCAGGTATGTTAAGGTTTCAGCAGATGTTATACAGTAGTTGCATAATTGATTATGGTATGATAGTATGTACTGATGTAATTATTTTGGTTGTGTGGTAGATGTTGGTGGGTGTACATAGCACATGCAGGTGTGTAGGAACCCCTTTTATACAATGTCTATATGTGTGTGGGTGTTCTTTCCTTATGTGAACACCTATCCCTTAGTGGACAAATACTATGGTAATTGCAGGCTGATTCATTAAGGCACTATTAAATGCTTCCTGTATAGCATGCAGGTACTGTTAATCCTTGAATCCATTTGGCAATACATCGGAATGTAATAAAGATTTGCAAAATGAAAGCTGTCTGTGTAATTCTGTCATGGATATTTGCAGTCATTGCAGTTGTGTTGGTGACTGTGTCCATAGAACATATTTGTAATAGTGCATTGGCATATACTCTTCATATGTTATGTTTATATTGTTTTGGGGGGGGGTGGAATGTGTGATTGCTATGGTCCATGTTATAATCAGATATTGCCACTTCAGATGCTGTCTACAGACATGTATGTATGTGTGTGTGTATATATATATATATATATATATATATATATATATATATATATATATATATATGTATGTATATGTATATAGATATATACATTATTGCATACGTTTATCTGTACCTCCATAGATGTAGACCTGTATATATCAACATGTCTCTGTGTATCTCTCTCTCTACACACACATATATATATATATATATATATATATATATATATATATATCTATGAGCATACACCTTTAATTGGGTCCATGGCGCGTTGTCCTATTTCAACACATTCCTCTCTTTTGTGTTTTAACCTGTCTGCATACACAACTGGGATAGGTACATCCCAGGTAGCTTAGTGTTAGGTTACTCTGTGGATGGAGTACATGGTTGCGGGTTTTACTCCTGGAAGGTGTTATTATTTTACCTCTCAGAATAGGCACTGGTAGAAAAATTGTGAATAACGCACATTTCACGGTTGTGAGCAGGTTTGCCCATGGTCTGCCCGACATTATGCAAAGGTCAAACGTGTGAAGTGCTTCTCCATTTACCATGTTTCAGCACCTCTTTCCATCGCGCAAACAAGTGGAAACCAGCTTATAACTGCTTAAGAGTGCTTTAATCCACTTGCATCCAAAAGCCCTTATTCTGGCCCTCAAAATAATGTAACAGCCCTTGAATCTGGGACCATGAACACCACAGTCACTAACTTTACCACTAAGACATCTGAGATATGCATGAATGTCATGGTGTTTAGAATATACATTGCACTACAGACATTCCTCACTACTGAAAACAAATGTGACAGTCAGTTGGTGTACATGTTACTGTTCATATGTTTGTAAAAGTAGGTGTTGCAATGTGACATGGCAGGGTGTATTATGAATGAGTATGGTTCTTGCTTTGTGTCCTTTTTATATTGTCCCCATACTCTATGTATGCCGCTCCAGTTCACTTATTGGACATCCGACCCAGGCCCTCCTTGATGTATGATTGCATTACCCATCATTCCTACCCCACCCCAATCTTCACATACACAACAACCACCCATTCTATGGTGAATTAGGTTAATATTAATTGTTATAATACCAGAGCTGCATGTTTTTTGTGTACACTCCAATTCCTTTGGAGTGCTTCTGTGTCACAAAGTGTGTTCATAGATGCATATATATATATATATATATATATATATATATATATATATATATATATATATATATGGCTATTGATGTAACTGTATAATATATATATATATATATATATATATATATGTGTGTGTGTGTGTGTGTGTGTGTGTGTGCAGCTATCACTGACATATATATATATGTATATATATATATATATATATATATATATATATATATATATTTTGTATTAGTTTGTAACAGTAATACATCTGTAGACTGAAATGTGTTGATTCACAAACTACAGTACATTACAATGTACTGTACATATGTACACAAAGTCACTGTCTCATTTGTGATCATTACAATGAAATGCATATGGTATAAGGTGTTGTCTCAGGACCATGAAACATGTGTACACCTTGGATGGCTTAGTAGTACATCCCATAACTGTAGTGTGCAGCGTCCAGGGTTCGACACCTGCAATGCTTTGCAAATGTTTTTTACTGCAGAATAAGGCTCATTTAAGTAGTTGTAAGCATGTTTAAAAGTGTTTGTGTGGCATTATAGCAGCGGTTAAACACAGTTAAACAAACGTAATGTATAACCTGTGCGCGGAAACACAGCCACATCCGCTAACTACTCCGGATATATACCTGTCAGTGACGTAACATCTCACTACGTGCTGACATGACATTGCATTCTCTGTTGACTGTACTCTCCTGCACACATGGGTTTATATGGGTGATTTGTATGTTTATTATACAGATGATTACTACATATATATGCAAGTTGTGGTTAAGGTATACTTTTGCACATGATAAACATCCCTGCCTTTATCGGGATTAAAACCTCGAATGCACAGATTCTATGCAGATGCTGTAACCATTACACTGTTGACATTAATGTCCCTTCCACCTATTTCCTATTTAGATGATTTCTATGTGTAAGCTAGGCTAAGCAAAGGGCAGGAGCCCCCAAACTCACTGAGCTTCACATACTCGAAATAATAACATATAACAAATGTACTGTGAGACAATACATTACATTCCTAACTATATTAGGCATAGCCCCTCAATGACACACTTCAAGGGAAACCTTGTTGTGTGAATGGGTAACAGACTATAAGCCCCTGGGATCATGTGTCCCAGAACCATACAGCCAGGGTGTGGGGGAGCCTGTCTAGTTTGATAGCTGCAAGACCTGTTGGGGGAATTGAATGGTGTTGAATTGCCACATTAACATGCTCTCTTTAGATCACTAAGTGCCCCTATCACCCTCCACAACTCCAGTCTTCAACAGCTTCCAGCAACTCTGCCTGGAATTGCTTCATTGGCTATGCTTGACAGTGGCTCAGTTACTTCATCAATACTGCGGGGAAGGCCAACACACTGTTGCTATGCTTCTAATTGCCCTTGGGCAGATAGATAGTAGGCTATCTATGAACCTCTAATGTGCAGGCCATCACACCTATAATATGTGAATAAACAGACTTTCAGATCACAATATACAGTGTGAACTCACCATGTAGTCAGGAAACATTTGAGTACAGCAAGAACATACAGAACACTGATACTTAGTCACTCCAAAAGCCTATCTTGGAAGCTAAAAGACTTGTATAAGTTTAAGGCTTTCTATTGCTTACCACTAGGTTACCTACAGGGGAGATGAAAAACAAGCACAGATGGGGAACATGCATGCAATGATACCATGCCAGCCTATGTGTCAGCCTTATGCTTTGGAATACTGGCCAAGGCTATTGGCGCCCCCATGGTGCCTTATTTAGGGGAGTCTCGAAGGTGAATACCAGCTCCATAAACAGCACAATAGCAGATTCAGTGAAGTTTATGCTACTCAACACCAGTGGTTGTGGTCACAACATGCATGCACTCACAGCACTCCTCAGGATGGACAACATCAACAACTGTGCATTAACTGAAAGCTGTCTTAAGGCTCCTGAAAGCACACCAGCACTACCGGACTACAATCCATACCACACATTTCAGCCACAGAACATGGACTGACAGATATGGAGTGGCTGTATCCATATTCATCAGGAATACCTACACCTCCAGGTTAGTGGGGCAGCATGATACCTCTGTGATCATCCATGTGCAGCTAACATCAGCCAAAACTGCAATGTGGAATGTGGCCTGCTACGGATCACCCTCAATGACCCAGGACCTCCACTCCACCTACCTGGCAGCAGTGGAGAACACAACAGTCCTAAAGCACACCCTGGTCGAGGTCAACTGCCATACCATTAACTGGGAAACGTACTCTGGTACTCACTTCCAGGACCAGCGCTTCCTGGAATGTATCACCTCATATGTCCTGTATCAGGTGGCAACCTCCTTAGCATGGGGTGGAAACTACTAGATGTGGTCATCAGAAACATGGGCAACAGGTGCACCACAGTGGAGGTTAACCGGTTGCTGGTTAGATCTGACCATGAACTATTCACCCTAGCATCTCCCCACCCCACGGATGCCAAAGTATATACCTTTTCTACAGCTACATTTACACTACTAGTGACAGAGGTGGGGGATTTCACAGCCCCCACGCTAAGGGGAAACACTGCTCAAGATACAGACAGATTTACAAATGCAGTCTATAAGCACCTACATGGATGTATGGATCGTGTCAGCGCTGGTAAACCAAGACTCACTCCTCCTAGACAAGGACACCAGTCTGGTGAACCTCTGCAATAAACAGGCTATACTACAACATAGGACAGTGTTCCAGACACACAGCAAATCCCATGAAGGACAGACATCCGTGACCACTATTAATATGATACGTAGGTCCCTCATGACATCATCCAAGGCTAATACGCAAGGATTTGAAAGATAACCACAAAGCCTTCTTTGGCTATGTCAAGGATCTACATGGTGACACACAGATTTGCACTGTGCTGGTGAAATATAGCACAAAATATGCTGACTCTACTGATATCACCAACATCCTTTCAGATATATTCGGTGCATACTTCACCCCCTAAAGAGCCCACAACACTACCCAAAAGGTACAGTATCCCAACCATCAGCGACACACAGGTAGAAATGGCCCTCTATAACAGCAGAACACAGCGTCAATGGAGGCAGATGTTGACCCAGATGGCATCGTGCAAACTGTACAAGACAACCTGCCCCCACCTAATTAGCATTCCTACCTCAGCCTCTCCACTGGCTACATGCCCATACAATGGCACATGGCAACGGTTATTCCACTCCATCACGGTGAAATCACAACTGACCATGGTAACTACCACCCCATAAGCCTGACTAGCCTGGTCTGCAGTGGTATGGTTCGCATCCTCATGGCACTCATTGACAATGACATTGGTAACCTTTGAACACGTGACCCAACCCAGGTCAGCTTGGTTGAGTGCAGTTCGTGCTTACTGAACCTGTTTGACATCTTACATACAGTCGCCAAGATGTTAGATGACAGGGGAGGCGGTTCACACATACTACCTGGACCTCACCAAGGCTTTTCACACCATGCTCCACTCAGGTATTATTGATAAACACACCAGCCTGTACTTTCACCCATACATCACAGGTTGGTTTGCCAGTGGGCTTACACACAGAACCCACATGGTACGACTAGTGGTCTACAGTTCCAACTCTTGAACAGTCATGACTGGTGTCCCACAAGACTCAGTCCTGGGAGCCTTACTGTTTGGCATATACATCTCAGATGTACAGACAAACACAGGTGGACTATGGCAGACCATGTTTGGCAATGACTGCAAACTGGGAGCCATGATTGATAGTGCAGCTGACATGGACATCCCTCAAGGGGCCTCACAGAGAATGTCACAGGGTGCCAATGACACGGCCTCCAGCCAGTTGCCGCTAACTGCATGGTCATTCCATTGTAGAATTTGCACCCACATATTAACACATGAGCAGCCACTTTAATACAGATGAGGTAATGGGGTATCTGGGGACTAAGGTAGATAGTGATCTCCCCTGTGACAATCATATCTCCACAGTAGTTAGGACATCTTTATATGTAGGCCATCTGACTACTAAAGGATTCCCATCTAGACATACTGGGGTTATAGAGCCCCTTTACTCATCACTCATCATTCCCATCATAGGGTATAATAACCCATGTGGGATGTACCTCAGAGGACATGTCCAACAGCTGGTGGGTCCACGAATGTACCTCACCAAGGGGAATACTGGCCTCCAACATATGGCCTATGCAGCCGGACTGAATAAACTCCTGCTTTACTCAGTGGCATCTCGTTTACTGAGATATGATCTCCACTGACCAACACAGCCATGTAGAACTCAGGTTTGATGGATATGCTCCACCTATGGGAATCCATGTCACAGTGGGCCACACACTGTAGTGAGCTGACATTGCCACAGCAATAACCTGAAGATACTGGAGGGACAGCTTCCTGTCACAGATACTCCCCATACTTTGGAACAACATCCCTAACTACATTATACAGAGCCCCTCACTAACACTCTGCAAGAGAAACCTTGAAGGGTGGATGGGGAACAGTAGATGCACCCCAGGGATCCCGCCATTGGCTATGCTCCACAGAGGGATGGTTAATGAATCAATGGTGTGGCAAAAGCAGACACATTTTGGCTGGCCTTATGAATGGCCTCTGGCAGTTGGCCAAGTATCTACCTATAAATCTATACATACAGTATCTGCATATGCTGATAGCTTAATTTACTGTTCAGGTGTTGACTTACCTTGTGCCAATGGCTGTTGTATGTGCAATAGTTGAAGGCTGCCTATGTTGGATGCACACAGTAGACTGCCTATACATAACAATTTACAGGTAGTCTTGTGTGTGTGTGCCATCCATTTTTACTGTGTGTGCAGGTGGAGTAAGTTGTCAGTCCCTAGGTGCTTACACTGTCAGTGTGTGTGCTATACCTTCCCTCTTTGCCAAAGGGATGGGCATACTGGGCACACCTCCGTCTGCCTACTGGGGCTGGCTCAGGGTGTTCATGGTCTGAGTACCTCTGTGCCTGTGGGTCTCTTGGCAATGGTGGTGGGCTGTGAGGGCCTTCACCATTCTGTCCCTGCTGCATCTGTTTCCACAGGACCATATTGTGTAGCATAGTACACACTATGAAGATGTGGGCACATGTGCCTGTAGAGTACTGCAGGGCTCCACCAGATATATCCAAGCAACGGAACCATGATTTCAGCATCCCAAACACATGCTCTATGATGATTCAGGTTTATGCGTGTGCCTCATTATGGTGTTCCTGCATGGGTGTGTGTGCATTTATGATGGGAATCATCATCCACGGTTCCAGTGCATAGCCAGCATACCCCACCAAGTGGCCATTTGGGATGTCGCCCCTGGCAAATATCCGATACAGCTGTGAGGCATGCAAGATGTGGGAGTCTTGATAGCTTCCAGGGCTGCCAGCAGACACATCAGTGATAATGCCCTGAGCATTGCACACAACCTGGCAGTTGATGGAGGGGTATCCCTTGCAGTTTATGTAGCACCTACCCTGCTCACCGGGTGGCGACTTGATGTGTATGTGCGTGCAGTCTATTGCACCCAGTACCTCCGGGTATTCTGCCACATGGTGGAAGAGATGCATATTGCTGACCAAGTCCTCCTGCGTTCGGGGGAAGTATATGTGCTCATTGGCATGTGGTAACATGGTATCCAGGAACTGGTGCAGTACCCTGGATGCTGATGCCTGTGAGATACCCATGATATCCCCAGCTGGTCTTTGAATGGTACCTGTAGCTAGTATTCTCAGGCTTACACATATCTTCGTATACACTGAGATGGGTTGCCCTCTGTTTGTTCTGGCTCTGAGGCGTGGCCGGCACAGCTCCAAATGTTGCTGTGTGGTGTCCCTGCTCACCCTGTAACACTCTACTATCTCCAGATCATGTAGCCCCTGGTAGGATACCCTGGGTCTGAACACTCTCCTCCTCCTCTGGTGCCTGCAGTGGTTGTGTGCATCATCCTCCACACTACCTTCAGTCTCCAACACATGCTGGTGGATCAAAGCTATGGCAGCCCCTAACATGTGCATAATAAAAGTTCCCCATCTGTATACACCACTGGTGCAGAGTGTATGGGAATAGATAAATGTGTGTGAGGTGTTTTCACACTTTATAGTATTGTGCTATGGATGCTGCTGATGTAAGTGGGTGTGTATGAACTATTCCAGCTGCTGCATGTCTTAATTATGGGTTTTGCAATGAGTACTGCAAGTGTGGGGACTTTACTGTGGAGATCTACTTGCCTGCCTTGATTAGTCTGTTGCCCTTTAATTCACTTTTAGACCTGGATCTCCTCCCATTATCTGGCATGCCTCCATCTGCTGTCTTTCTTGTTTTGTACTTTCCCTACCCAGTCATGGTGAAATGTGCCTTGTAGCTGATATACTGCATATTGCCTTTGTTCTGCTTTGACACTTTGCTGTTTTCTTTGCACTACAACCCCTCCCCTTCACTGTTCTGCAGGTAGCTGCTTGCAGCCTTGTTAGCTGTTGTCAATTGCCCACTGTAGGCTCCTATGTGTTAATTAGTCATTTGTACTCCAATTTCACTGCTGCAGCATTTCCTTATTTCTTTCCTATATCCTTCCTATTTCAGCTGCAGTGCGCGACCCGCATACCCGTTTACCGGGTTTACAGGCATTTTCATCTCTGTTCACATGCATGCTCGGTTACCTTGTGTACTCTCAGCCAAGCATTACTATGGGCAATTCAACACACCCTTATCCTGCAGCTTTGCCTAGCTAGGGGCAGACTGGTTTAGCAGTGCTCCAATGTGCTTACAGCAATGGTGACACACCCTCTATAGATGTCATCTTTATCTCAAGGGCTCACCTCGGTGTTATAACGCTATGCTGTGAGGTGCATCCTTACACCAGTGGGGAATCTGCTATTCACTGTTACTCCTCTCATTTGCATGGCATTGCCTACTAATACCTAGCTACTGCGTATAACACTGTCACTGCCCCTTTGCAACCCTTGCGCCATGAGTATGGTGTAGCATGCCTGCCATTGACTATTATGGGGAAATTGTGATATGTGTTTCATTGCGGTTTTATTCTATATTTTTATATATTCCTTCCGATCCCCTTTGGCACCGCTACCTTGCACTTCCACGTCATGTTAGTGCGACTATATATATATATATATATATATATATATATATATTAAATGTTAATTTTATATTTTGTACATTTTTTTATGCCAATGGCTATATATTTAGCCATTGGCATATATTAACATTATAATACATGTGTTTGGTCAGCTGTCATTGCATCAATTTTTTGTTTGTAAAAATGTAAACCGTTTTCTACAGTTTACATTTCTGCATGCTTACACTACACCTGCACCACTTCCTGAATCACTACATACCTTCATTTGCATGCTACACTGCTGCAAATGGGGTAGTTAGCATACAAGGTTCAGGAGTTGTGCTGGTGTAGCGTACGCAGGTAGTGCACATGGAAACAGCTCGTACCTGAATCGCTCGGTGGCCATATTTGGTGTTAGAATGCTGATGCTGCACCTGCACCTGGCACAAGCTTCATGAATCCCGGGGACTGTCTAGTACGCTCCATTCCTTGGTAG